>NC_047661.1:95327268-95347268 GCF_011762505.2 Arvicanthis niloticus
GATTTGACTCTGCAGTATTCCAACCCCTCATGATCACTGAAGTTGCATGAAGTTGTAACAGCAGCCTCGGAGACGGTTCAGTGTAAGAATGTAAGGTGTGGTTCTGCCTGGGAGCTGTCAGTCACATCAGGGACCTGTGCTATGCTGATTAACATGTCCTCAAGTGGTGTATTCTGAGGAGTGATAGGCAGGATCATTTAGTTCTATTTTCAGTTTTTCTAGTAATTCCCGTAATGATTTTTATAGAAGCTGCCCCAGTTCATATCCCTATTAGCACTGAGTGAAAGCTCCTTATTCTTCATATATTTGCCAACATTTCTTGTCAAGGGAAATATTTTCTTTAATTTTTTTAGGTGACATGGCTTTAATAACAGTTTTTAAGGAAGTCCAGAAATAAGAAAAATATCACATGGTCTATAACAGTGGCTTTTTGCTACTATTTCAGTAAGAGTAGACAATTAAAATTATTCACTATCTTATTTATTTATTATTTATTAAGCAAGTTATTCTATTGTTCTTTTATTGTTGAGTAATTAAGTCAACTAAATTCTAAATAATATTGACCTTCCAGAATAATTAATTCATCAAAGCAATCCAGTAAATCAAACTTTTATTAAGTTATTTATTTACTTTACAACCCTATCACAAATTCCCCTCCCTCCTCTCTCAGTTTCTCCCTCTTTTCTCTCTTCCCAACCTACCCTCTTCTCCTCTTCTTCTCAGAAGAGGGGAGGCCTCCCAAAGATATCAACCGGCCTTGGCATATCAACTTTCAGTAAAATGAGATGGAGTTTCTTTTGTTGAGGCTAGACATGGCAGCCCAGTTAGGGAAAAGGAATCCACAGGCAAGCAATGTAGTCAAAGATAGCCCTTGCTCCTGCTTTAGGAGTACATGAGGACCAGCTGCACAGCTGTTACATATGTGTAGAGGGCCTAGGTCCATCCCAGTCATGCTCCCTGGTTGGTCGTTCAGGCTCTATGATGCCCTTGTGGGCTCAGGTTAGTTGATTCTGTAGGTTTTCTTGTGGTTTCCTTGAACCCTCTGGTTCCCTCAATCTTCCATTCTCCTCTTCCACAGGGTTCCTCAAGCTCAACTTAATGTTTAGCTATGGGTTTCTACATATGTTTCCATCAGTTGCTATCTGAAACCTCTCTGATGACATTTATTCTAGGCTCCCATTTGCATGAATAGCAGAATATCATTAAGTCTTAGGGTGAGATCCCTCCCATTGCATGGATCTCAAGCTGGATCAGTTATTGGTTGGCCCTTCCTTCAAATTCTGCTCCATCTTTAATTCCTGTATATCTTGTATGCAGGACTAATTATGAGTCTAAGGCTTTGTGGGCATTTTGGATTCCATATCCCTCATTGCTAGGAGTCTTACTGAGGGTCACCCTCGTAGATTCCTGGGAGTTTCCACTGTCCTAGGTTTCTAGCTCGTCCCAGAGATCCCCCCCCCAATCCAGTTGTTTCTCCAAATATGCTTTCCCTCCATTCCCCAACTTCATCTTTCCTGTTTTCAACCTCACCTCACTCACACCCAGTCTTCTTCCATCCATCCTTGATGTCTAATCTAGTTCCCCTTCTTAGTAGATTCAAGGATCCCTCTTTGGCCCCTTCATGTTACTCAGCTTCTTTAGGCCGGCAGTTCATAGCATGGTTATCTGGTGCTTTATGACGGACATCCACTTATGAGTACCCACAATGTTTGTTTTAATGGATCTGGGTTACCTCACTCAGGATAATCTTTTCTAGTTTTGACCATTAAGTATATTTTCTTTGAAAAGTTTTCAATATTGTTACTTTGAATACTATTTAAAAATTGGTAGAAAATATATCTGGGACTAAGATGTAGTTTTTGTCCCCTTTAACCTTGTTAGCAGATGATAAGAGCTTCTGCATACTCGTTTCAGGCTTTCAGATTAAAAAGACGTGGATAATCAATGATATATCACTGATCATATTTTCAAAAAGCATACCTGTAAAAATGAAAAAAAAACATGTGCTACTATAATGCAAATATGTGAAACCAAAAGCTACAGCTGATTTTTATTAACATTGGGGGAACTTTTTATCAGTTTGAGAAACAGCCAATACCTTTACCAGTGCTTTATCAATTCTGTATCTGTTAACTGGGTTCACTTGTAAAAAGCTGAAATATCATGAATTCCTGCCTCCTAGATTGGTTCTTGACTCAAGCTATAGTCTTGTATCAACAGGAAATGGAGGGCTATTTATTTATTTACTTATTTATTTATTTATTTGATAAAAATCCCGGTGATTCTATCTATATTTTATTCAGAGAATACAATTCCCAAAAAGCCACAGGGAGAGACTTACAATGTAGTGTTGCATTGAATTCTGGGAAATTATTTCCTCAAAGTGAAATACTGTGAGCAGGAGAAAAGAAAATCTGAAAAACTAGATAAGCTAAGCGAGCCCGCTGAGCACTGCAGTTTCCCTGGACTACTTTGGGTTACTATAGGAAACAATCAAAGAACTTGAGAGCAGAGAACCTGCATAAGACATGCGCCCTGTGCACGATGCAAACAGCAAGGAAGCTGTGAGTTTACCTAGCTCTTCACTGCTTATTGTTCATCCAATAATTACTGACTGTTTACTGCATGGAAGAACCACCTCAGCATGGGCTGTTAGCAACAAGCAAAAGCAAGTAAATCTTTGTCCGCCAAAAAAGAAGAATATAAAAGTCAAGACATCCTATGTATTGAAGATAATGGAAGATAATGAAAGAAAAACCAGTCTAAAAGGAAGACAGAGGGTGGGTGGAGGGCATACAGAAGTTATTTGGTAAGTTACACTTAAGACAATTTATCGAAATATAGCAGTCAGTCCCTGTCGGATTTTATCCTGAGATTGGCACTGAGGTTGGCTGTACCGTGCACCCTCTTTCCCAAGCTGCCGCCATGTATGTCTTTTTAACTTTCTTTTCAGGAAGAAAAATCAGACCAGACACACACAAATTCACAGACACACACACACACACATAGACACACAGACACACACACACCCCACACACACATACACAGACACACACACACACACAGAGCATCAGAGATGATAATGCACCTCAAGAAGCAGAGAGTGCCCATAGCTGGAGTCTGGAGGATTTTGCACTTACTAAGGCAGTTCATATACTGATAACTTAATCTCCAACTATGACGTTTAGAGATTTGACCTTTGAGAAGTGGTCTTGTCATGAGGTGAGGGTCTTCATGAATGAAACTGGTGTCTTCATAAAAGAGGTCAGAGGGATTTGTCTTTTCACCACGTGAATAAGAAGAACATGATGAACCAGGAAGTAATCTCTTAGCAGACACAAGACTCAACTGTACGTTCTCTTACACTGATCTTCAGAACAAGAGAAACAAGTTTCTGGCATGCATGTGCATAGTGTATGTGTGTGTGCACCTGTATGAATCGGTGCACTCACATGTGTGTGCACACAAGTAGACTAGAAGTTCGTGTTTGATCATTCTCCACATTGTTGTTACTATTATTGTTTTTTTTTTTTTTTTTTTTTTTTTTTTTTTTTTTTTTTTTTTTTTTTATTGAGACAGGCACTTTCATTGAACCTGGAATTTGTTATTTGAATGAGAATGGCCCTCATAGACTCATGTATTTGAATGTTTGGTCTTCAGTTGCTGGCACTGTTTTGGGAAGGGTTAGAAGGTATGCTTGTGTTGGAGAAGGTGCGACAATGTATTTAGTCAAAAATTAGAATCCATCTATAATAAACGTGTGGTTTTAAAAAAACGTGTTTATGGCCTAGTGCGTGATATATGGGTAAACTAGACCTGATAGGTGCAAATTCTAACAAGTTGCCCAAGGATTAGCAGATATGAGATTGTGTCCTTTATAATCCAAACTTGATGCTTCAAATGATGTAAGTTTATTGGTTGATTTGTTATTTTAAATTTCATCAAATGACTTGTTTCATTATCTTGAAAAGTTGTTTTTTTCCTCTTATAATCTTCTGATAATTACTTAACCCTTAATTTCTAGATTCCACTCCAACTCCAAGTCTCAGTGGGCAGCCTACTCAAACTAAGCCTATTCAAAGGTATGTGGAAGGTGGGAGACAGGAGGTGAGTGCCCAGGCAAATCGTTGCCTTTTATTCTCAGGAAAAGGATTCGCCAACATTAAATACATGTACTGAGTTAGGACTGTGGTGAGCTAGAGAAGTGACAACATATGGCAGGAGAGGGAGTCTAGTTCAGCAAAGCGATGGATTAGTGACAAACCTGTACTTGTTCCCAAGCAGAGGTGAGGGGCAAGCCGTGATGTCATGGCTGGCTTTTGAGTGTTTCCCATAAAGTGTGAGGGAAGGGCAGACAGCACTATAAGAAAATTAATAGTTTAAGTTAAGGAATTCTTAAAATTAGAAAGTAGATTTCCTTAGAGCAATAAATTCCAGTGTCATAAGACTGAAGTGATATACTGAAGTGGTAAGAAATGTGCTACTTTTGAAAAAAGCCTTACACACTAATGGTTGTACTCAAGATTTCAGTCTTCCCTGGAATGCACGTGAACCTGTCCCGATTGCTAATTAAGCCACACCTCTGATTGTATTACCTAAGTGATAGAGCTTCAGTCTTTAGCAGCAAGATTTCTTCAATGTAAATGTATTCTCTTTTAAATGATAAATTTCTTTTTCTCCCCAACTCCTTTTTTTTTTTTTTTTAATGTAATATCAGCACTTTCTATGGAATCCTTCAGAATGTCAGGTTTTTGTTTTTTGATTTTTTTCAAATGAGCATCTTTCATCAAAGCATATGGTTTGAATTTCTCAATTAATATGAATACCACATCATACCCTCAAATAAATATTGTACGTTATTCAGCAAGTAGATGTTAGATTCAGAATCTGGAGGAGCTCAGTTATCCATTAGGTGTGTTCCTTTAAAAAATAACCCTTTCAGATTTTCCTAATCTGCAAACTCTGAGTGTATCTATGTAGGACTAAGGATTGGATTTCATCTATCTCAGTAATTGCTCTTATTATTAATAACCTAGTGGACTGTAGCAGTGTCACATTATTAGCTTGTATTGGCTTTATGTCTACTTTAACTCCAACATTTTTCTTATGACTTGTTTCCAACCTAGATTCTTCACATTTTGCACTTTCATAATTGATTTTTTAATTTCTAAAACCAGGAATTTACAAGTTTCCCAGCTCTATTTTGGTATTGGCAGTTAAATTCACATTTACACTGTCTAAAAGTGTGTGGATATTGATTTTCTAAATTGGCTATTCTTGGAAGCATTCTGAAGTCTTCAAATGTCTTTTTTTAAATGTGTATATGTGGAATTTCTTCCATGTGTCAAGTAGTAAAATTGCATCTGAGACTCTTGATCTAGAAAAGCAGAATTTAAAATAAAGCTGTTTTGATAAGTGATGCAAATGTGCTGTTAGCTCAATAAATATTAATCAATTCACTCTGCATCCAGAACTGTACTGTATTAAAGATCTTCAGAACATTCTCTCCTTTAATCTTTACTTCACCTTATCAAGCTACAATTAGTATTATGTATAATTTTAAATAAGTAAAAAAGGAGACTTCATGACTAAATCTGAAATGCTTTTCCTTAGTCATAAAATCTTAAGATATTTAAATTCTGCTGTTCTGAAGGAAAATGGAAAATGAATTGAGTTTTTATGGTTGGTTAGATAAGAGTAGCAACCTCATGTTTGGTGTGATGGTTAATCTCAATTTTTAACTTGAGGAAATCTAGAATCATCTGGAAGATAGGCCTCTGGGCATGCCTGTCAGAGATTGTCTTGATTAAATGAAATGTGAAGGCCTGCCCACTGTGAGTGGTATCATTCCCTGGGCTGAGATCCTGAGTTGTAAAAAGTAGCAAAAATGAGCTGAGTATAGATGTTTCTCTGCTTACTGACTGCACAAACATCTGACCAACTGCCATGGGCTCCTGCCTCTGTGACTTCTGCAAGAAGTGAACTGTAACTTTGAACTAGGAGCCAAAATGAACTCTTTTTCTTTTTTATTCTTTTGCCATAGTAGTTTGGCACACCATTGGGAAATTGGTTTAAATGTTTTTGATTATGTTTCAATTCTTTTTTTCCCTTCTTTGAAGTAATGCTTTCATGTGTTAGTATAGGTGTTCTAAACAATGTTAAACTCATATTTGAAATACAAGAAAAGAATATTATTATAGCTTTTTTAGAGTAATCAGTGAAAGACCGAGAACATTTTCTTATTAGACATGAGCAACTTCTTTGGTTGATATAAATGCATTTCCTTGGTTATTATTATATTACATCCATATAATTCTATAATTTTCTTCTTTATCAGCCATTTTACTTTCTTCAGTTTTAGTTACCTGAAATCAACCATGGTTCAAAAATATTAATTATAAAATTCTAGGAAGAGAGGCTTGAGAGGCAAGTCAGCTGATAAATTGCTTGCCTTATATGAGCATCTGAGTTTGATCTCTAGAACCCATGTGACAGAAGCTGAGTATAGTGTTGCAGACACATGCTACCAGGACTGGGGAGTTGAAAGAGGCAGATCTTTGGTGTTCAATGTACTGAAACCCTTGTTGCCTGGCAAGTTCTAGAACAATGAGAGACCCTCCCTCACAAAATGGTGGATAAAGTTATCCTCTAACATCCACACCTGCACAGGTCTGTACAATCACATGCATACATGGGAACTTTCATATATATATATATATATATATATATATATATATATATATATATATATGCATGCACACACAAAAACTCCAGAATATTTGTTCTCTAAGTAGCATCATTCAATCTTCTGCTGCCCAGTTTTGTTCTGCCTAGAACATGACTCATCTCTCTGTCCAATGTTTCCATTCTGTACTCACTATACACTTGTCAGTCCCTCAGTCTTGGTTATCAGGTTGACTGTTGAAGTATCAGTGTTTATATTCAAGTAACTTCACATATGACCCTAAATCACAATGCTTACATCATTTTATTCACTTTGTAGGCATGTATTCACATGTATTCAATATGTAGGCATTCTATCATCTCATATTATTACAAGAAGAAAGGTGGGTGTAATACAACATGGTATTTTTAGATAGATATAGGACATAGAGAGACAGAAGGACAGAAAGACAGAAAGAGAATATATTTACACAACTTCTTTTACTGTATATTGTTTTAATTACATTATTAATATAAATTTCATTCTATTGTTAATTATAAATTTCAGTCTCTTATTATGCCCAATTTATAAACTAAATTTTATTAATTAGTATACAAGTATTGAAAGGAATAAAGTCTTTGCAGGGTTTGGTATTATCTGTGTTACCCAGCATACATTGTAGTTCTCAGAGCATATGAAGATCATACTATCATTTATTCTTACTCTTTCCATTATCATAAAGTTATCATAAAGGAACACCTGATACATAAAAGACATAAAACATAAATTGTCTAGGGCTGGGAAAAAGAATGTTCAATGTTTGCTGAAATGGAGAAATCTTTGAAGTTCAGCATCTTCTCATCAAAGTCTTACCTCCCATTTCAGAGGAGACGAGAGGAGAGAGCAGTATTAGACTGCCTATGATTTATTCCACCTAGAAAACAAGCTCTCACAAACTATTCCCCTTGTTTCTAAGTTACACAGACCATCTGACTGGGTTTCAGGATATTTTTCAGAATCATTTGTTTGAAGCATGGTATTTTTATTTTCAAAATATATAGGATTTTGTGCTGCTTTGAGTACAGTGAACCAGATTTTCTTTGCTATCAAATTTCCTTGGAGGATTGAAGGGGAACTTTGGGAAGCTTTAATAATTCTCATTTCCTATTAAGGTACCATTCCAGAAACTGCTTCTAAAATGCTGAGGAATAAAGAGCTTTTATATGTTTAAGTAACAGCGCATATGTGGTACCTCAGTGATCTTAGCTTGCAGGTGGGGCACAGTTTGACTTCCAGTCCCCTGGCTAGGAGCCACACTTCATGATTTCTAGAATGACTGCTGCTCTTAACTATTTGTGTGGCTGCCGACAAATTGTCAACTTTCTCAGTTCTGTTTCTGAATCTAAAGTGTAGAAGTATTGGATCATGCCCATCCCTAAAGTCTATTCCCTGCTCCCCAAAGCCACAGTTCACAAAACGACAGCTTCAATACTGTGTTTTTGTACATAACTTGTATGTATTCTAAATATATTATCTTAGACAAAGTTTCTGAAACACCGTTATTTCAGTGTATCTGCTACAATACACTTCTATGAAATTTTCTCTATTTCTTGCTTATGTAAAATTATTTTTGGATTTATAAAGTTCACAAGTATTTGACTCTGGTTGATTAAGGAAGCCCCTAGGTGCATGACTTTGAAACAGCATCAATTATTGATTTTCTGTTAATCTGTCAAAACAGTATCTAGGCAGGTTGTTGAATGAGTCAATGAGGTTGCCAAGGACCAGAGAGATAGAGCACAGGATGCCATAAATCCACAAGAAGAGTAGAGATAAAAGAGCAGGCAATTGGAAGCAAGGTTTCAATGAGTGGCTGTTGAAGCCAAAGAAATTGGATCCTGTGTCAAAAGGATGCCTGCCTGATTAGTTGAGATTCTCTATGAACTTTATTCCTGGGAGCTTCAGAGAAAGTAATGCTGAGCAGAACACAATCTGCAGCTAGAGGCAGAATCCGTCATACTGTTTAATAAGACCCTACTGCTCCTGCTTCAAAGTTCAAAGGGACACAAGTGAAAAGCACATTATCTTACCATGCAGCTGCCAAACCCTAACAATTACTACTGTAGTTGCCTCCCCTCTTTCCAACATAAATCCAAGTGAAGACCAGGAACACACATAAAGCAAAAACCAAAACAGAAGGAAATCTGTGAAAGTTGCAAGCAAGGAACATACATACCATAACAGCTGTGCAAAACACAACGGAGAAACACAAAACCCATGAGACCCCCACTCCTCTGCAGCAGCCCTACAAGCTGACTGATGCTCAACACCAGAAAACAAAGATCATGAGATACTTGGGAGGCAGAGGCAGGTGGATTTCTGAGTTCGAGGCCAGCCTGGTCTACAGAGTGAGTTCCAGGACAGCCAGGGCTACACAGAGAAACCCTGTCTCGAAAAAACCAAAAAAAAAAAAACCCCAAAAACAAAGCAACAGCAACAACAACAACAACAAAAAAAACCAAACAACAACCAAAAAAACCAAAAAAAAAAAAAAACCAAAAAACTAAAGTGTGTGGAAAGGTAAATATAATGATGTCTACAATATACTGCATTAAAAAACAAAAGGAATGGGTTAGTAAGGATTTACCAGAGAAACAATACTAGTACCACTCTCTAACTTAAAATTTGGATTTGCAGATTTCAGTTGTCTTTGTCATTGTAATATTTATAGATGCCAACTGTACACTGTTTCAGCAAGGCTAAACTCTATTGTAAGAACTCACACTAGGTTGTTCCCTGAGAAAAGAACATATGTGCCACATTTGTTTCAAACTTAGGTTCGAAGTATGTTCTTGTATGGATTAAATAAAAAATAACGATTTACAACCTTGATTATAATTCTACCTTACAGTTGTAAATGAAGCTACCAAATAAGAGTAGAATTTTAACAAGAGACTTGTTGATCAAGAATGTTGGGTGAAATATATGATACATTATGAGCATTTGAAGTGATGGCATACATTAATAACTTTCAACAAGTGCAGAAGCAGTGTGAATTCCACAGAGCTGGCCTTCCTTTCGTGCCAAGCAGATTTTTTTTTTTATTAAGCAATGACATTATCATCCTGTTATTAATAGAAAGTGCAAGGAAAGTACACCTGATCAAAACCAGCATCCTGATAATCCCAATTAAGTGTCAGTTGTTCAGCCGCAATGAAAGTTACCAAGTGTTAGATTGCTGGCACTGAGTTAACTCCATAATTGCATTGGCTAGAGTACAGTTTAAGAGAAATTGTGGAGTGGAATCTGTTGGCAGGATTCTTGAGTAGGAGGAGTAAATGTTTCTAATACACTATGTGCTTCCATGTCCATCTGGCATTCTTAAATAGGAAGATCTGGGGAGGTCTACAGAATGTGCTTGATGGGGCGTTTGAGAACGAAATTGAGATTATCCATAGTCCCATTTTCCCTTTATCACAGTACCTATTAGCAAGGGTAGTGGACTGAGCAGCAGGCTATAGCTGTATTCTATGTAAAATGAATTTTAGAGACATGATCCTTCTCATTGAATGAAATCATGCATGGCATTTCCATATGGTTGTTTTTCTTGCATCTTTTATCAACTCAAGCCTTCTATTGCAGTTTTATGTTTTAACGAGAAACACAACTTGAATAACAACCTTCAGTGTATCAAGTGACCATTTTTCAGTTTTCAGAATGCAGATATTTGCTTCTTCACCTGATGCATGATTCACTATGCATTGGTTCATTTTTGTTAAATTCTTTATGTATATAACATTTTGATATGACATCCTTGATACAACAATAAAAATAACTTGAAAACAGAAAACCATGAAGGCAAAACACCTTTTCTCCTACTTCCAAAAATTTACTAAGTGTTTTTGACGAGTCCTTTCAACATTATATACATTTACATATTCAAATTTACACTTTTTCTCACAAAATAGTTTTTATATATTACCTTGTAGTCTGTTCTTTTTTTCCCCATGTGCATCAAGTGTTCTTTATTGTAGATAATTTTATTCTCTAGGGGGAAATGACATCTCTGGAGAAAACTGTTTATTGTCACAGATAGCAGTAGTAGGGGTAAGGATTGTGTTAGTTTCAACACCATAGTGTTAGTTACTGGCCAGAAGTGCTACTTAGTGGAAAATAGCACTGATATCTCTTTAAAAATTTCAAATTACATTTTAATTAATTTGTGTGTGTGTGTGTGTGTGTGTGTGTGTGTGTGTGTGTGTGTGTGTGTGTGTAGGAACCTGTGTTCTACAGAAAGCATATAGAGGTCAAAGACAACTTGCATGGGTAGCTTTTCTCCTTCCAGCCTGGGGGTCCCAAGGATTAAACTCAGGATCATCACCATGATATACCTATATACATTTAATTATAGATGTTGTGTTAATTATGTTTAGAAATTAGCTTTCTAACTAGATTCTACTAGCAGTTCTCAACCTGTGGGTTGTGACACTTTTAGGGGTTGCATAACAGGATATGCACCTTGCATATCCTGCATATTTACATTATGACTCATAATAGTAGCAAAATTATAGTTGTGAAGTAGCAATGAAATAATTATATGGTTGGGGGTCACCACAACATGAGCTGTACTAAAAGGGAAACATCATTAGGAAGGTTGAGACCATTGGCTGATGCTCACACAGTTGTATTTGAAAGACAATTAATCTTCTCACTGCATGCAACCACACTGTTCCTTCTTCCGGGATAATGGACATGCTACACCTGATATGCACAGAATGCATCTGCTTGCTACTAACTTATTGGCAGCATTTGGGCTAAGCCCTCATTGGGTACTGTTTCCTGGGATTGAATCCGAGATGATTGGGCCTCACCCAAATGAGGAGCAAGACATTCAAGGTGTCAAATCAGTAGTGAGAGCTCTGCTTGTGTCAGGGCTGCTGGATTTCAAGCCACAGAAGCCAAGAGTGGATGGCCAATACCAAGCTAACCTGATCAAGCAAAACTTTGGACAAGCCCCCCCCCCCCCCCAATATTTCTCAAACATCTCTGCTTGCTACAGCCTGAACATTTTTGTTTCCTTCAGTTGATGCTTTGAAATTCTAACTTCCAAGGACATGGGGTCAGGTATAAAGGCCTTTGGAAGGTGATTAAGTTTTCATGATGGCATCCCTGTGAATGAAAGCAATGTCTGATAGGAGTGATCCCGGCACTTTGTTTATTGCCTTGCTCATTCTTCGACTATTTGTGTTTCTTGTCTTCCTTGTTCCTTGACTATTTGAATTTATTGTATTGCTTGTTCCTCAACCTAAAACTGTCCTTAATACTTGCATGTAATTAAAATGGCATAAAAACAAAAAGGAGAAGGGGGATGGGATAGGGGGTTTCTAGGGAGAGGAAATGGGGAAAGGGGATGACATCTGTATCGTACATAAATAAAATATCCAATTAAAAAAAGGGAAATAAAAGGAAAAAAAGAAAAAAAATTCGCTTTGAAGAAGAAATAAGCGCCCACCAGACACAGCTTTTTAGCACCTTGATCATGGGCTCTGCAGATTTCAGACTGTTGAAACATTTCTGTTCTTCATTTGCTACCTGGTTTATGGTGTTTTGTTGTACCAACCCAAATGGACTTTGAGAAATATCTCTGCTGGAGGTGCCTGTCACTCCCAATAAACCCCTATCAAGTCAGTCAGCAGCCACCATACTTGCTGTCCCAGAGCTTTGGCCCCATTTTAGTGTCTGTTCCCTCATGCCCTAAGCTCACATACGACAGGTGGTCTTTGCAGTTGGCCCAGCATCTCCAGACACAGGGAAGACAGATTTTTGCTTTTATCCCTTCCAAGACCTTACTGAAATACATATTGTTGCTCAAAAGCACATTTTAGGGCTCTGCTTAATCCTCCTCCGTGGCAAATCGTTCCAACAATCCCCTTGCCTTTCCATTCATCTGAGATTGAAGTTTTCCCCTAGGGTCAAGTAGAGTGCTTCACTCAGCAGTGCACAGACACATGCTTGTGGTACCAATGCTTAAAGAAATTGAGGTGAAAGTGATGTCTTAAATCAATGAATTTCTACTGATGTCATAGCAGGCTTTTGCTTACAGGCATTATTTTTTTCTTTTTGTTTCCTGAAACCTCTGGAATCCTGCAGAGATCTTTCTGTCTTACAGTAGGATCAATCCTGAGTGGTCACTAGAGTGTCTCAATGTTACCTGAATGGAAAAGGACCCAAGGCTTCTCAGCCTGGTGTACTTTTCGGCTATTGGGGACTTAAGAATACAATGTCAGCGTCATGATGCTCTTGTACTTCATTGAGAACCCTCAGCTTTTCTTACATCACTTTCTGCCCCATGTTCATACAGGTAACATGAAATCTCAAGTCACTGCGTGTTTCAGGAAGCCCGGATTCTCAACACTTCATAACATAGAAAAAGGGTCCTGAGGTTTTAAATACAAAAAAGAAAGGAATTAATACTTTGATTAATCCTTTCCCCAAATTCTGGTTCAAGTGATTGCAGGATTATATATTCTCTCTGATGGGTATTAATGTACCCAAAGTTGTCCACACCCATTAACTTGCCATCTGCCAAGTATGTAAAGCCTGATGTTTTAATTTATATGTGGATATTGTCTAGCCATTATTATAGATGTATGTTCTATGTCTTTTCAAAATAACATATTTTATTTTTTAAATTAAAATATGATTATATCATTTTCCCCTTTCCTCTTCTACCTCCCTCATGTACCTTGTCCTCATTCTCTCTCAAATTCATGAACTCCTTTTTCTTTGATTGGTGTTATCTTAGTGTGTTTTATTTCACTTGCTCCTGGAAAAATCCCTGATATGTATGGTAAGTTAAATCACCTGTGGCTTGTCTGTTGTCTTCTACATAAAAGATATCAATGTTTCCTCTAAAGAAAATACAGCTGCCTTTCCTTTTGTTAGAACTCTTATTGAACAAAAGTCTTATTCCTGCTGATACAGTTGCTTTCTCCTAGCAACAATAATTATTCTGTTCGAAAGTAAACATTGTGACATCCTTTAATAAAATAACCATTCTACATTCTTTAAATAAAATTGACATCACTATATGGATTCTCCTAAGTTTTAGAGAGTATTTGAACATTCTTTATCCCTCTCTTGCCTTTCCCATGTCATCTACCTTATCTCTTAGGTTTTTTTTTTTTTTTTTCAGACAAGGTCTCACAAGATGGGCCATGCTGGCTTCAAACTCATGACCTCCTGCCTCAGTGTCTGAGGACTAGAATTATAGGCATATGACAACACAACTGGCTTTAAAATTTTAAAGCATCAATTAGTAATTATATACATGGAATGATCTTTAAGATATAATAAGATACCAAAAAGTTACCCTGCTGCTCCTGAGTAAGTGAGCTCACTTAATCCCTATGGCAGTGCTATTGGGAAACTTTGGAGACTGGATCTAATGGAGTGACTTAAGGACATAAAGTATTATTCATAAGACCTATTACTAGGTCTTATGAAAGATTGTTCATAATTTGAGCAAGAACATTGTAATAAGCCCAATGCTCATTCTGTTCTCTTATTCTCTGCTTATGCTCAGGACATGACCACAGACACACATTTTCATCATCGTGTGTCCCCACCAGACACCAGCACTGTGTCTAAGCAAATGCTCTGACATCTGCTCTGCAAGTAAGAACACAAAGAGGATGGATAAACAAACCTTTATTCTTTACACAGTATTGGAGCCCACTGCAGAGCTGATTAATTCACCACCTTAATGTTTAATCCTAGGTCTCATGTGACAACAAGAAAACCCAGAAAGGTTAAGTAGTTGAGCACTCAGACCAAATAGATAATGCTGACTAAGCCAGTACTGTAGAAAATATTTTTTAAAAAATTCCAGAAAACAGAGATGGAGAGATTGTGCAGTGTTTAAAAGCCCTTACTACTCTTTCAGAGGGCCCATGTTAGGTTCCTGGTACCATGTCAGGTGGTTCAACTGAATGTAACTCTAGTTCCAAGGGATCTAATACTGTCTTCTGGTTTTAAGGCATATGCATGTACCAGCTACCCCCCAAATGCATAATTCAAAAAATATGTATAAAGATAATTTGGAGAAAACAAAGATAAAAAATCTGGAGTAGGAAAGGGGAAAGAGAAAGAGAGGGAAGGAACAAGGGAGAGAGGGAGAAAGGAGAGAAAGATTTCTTTAATTCATGTCTACAGTCAGGAATACAACAACGTGCAAGGAAAAAGAAGCAGAAGAGCCACACTAGCACACGGCAGTCCAGTTCTTGCTGGAGCTATCTCCCATGTCTTAAACAGCACCTTCATCATGGCAGCTCAACAGGAACACTGTATGAACACAAAGTAGATATCATTGAGAGAAGGTGATTTTCCTTCCTTTCAGGTATTGGTAAGTTGTTAGTAGTACAGATATTCTTTCTTCAGCTTTAGCATATCACAGAGCTTACCCCTGGGTAAAAAGTGGCCCTGCCTGTGGCCAAGTCTTACCAAACCTGGTGACTGGCTTATTTATCATTAATATTCTTCTGAGTTATTTGTAAATGTGCCGGGGGCCAGCCCCAACATGGGTGAAGGGGGAAAAGCTGCTTCTTCTTTCTTCTCCTCCTGTCAGTTCTTCTTGAGGCAGCCCTATGCTACTGTAGCTGACCTGCAGTCAGTGATCCTGTGGCCAGAAACCGGCACTTGTATCCCAGCCCTAAGACGAGCAAGAGGTTAAGTAAGTAGCCTTGTACTATCCTAAAAACTTCTTCTGAGGGTAAGAGACTACAGGCTAGGGCGATTAACACTTGTTAGGCTTAACAGCAGAGGATTAGACAATGTGGACTTTGTTCTATCTCAGCAAGAACTGATGGGCTCTAACTTACACATCTGTTAACTTGAGGTTGCAGGAAGAAAAGCCACTTTAAAAAGTTGCTATAGATTTATTTAAGTGTAAAAGATATCCTATGCAGTTATCTGAGGGGAAGGGTGGAAAAATCCTGAGTGGGGAATAGGAAAAGATTCTAACAAAGTAAAAATTCTAAGTGAGAAAAATTCTAGGCAGGGGGAAAAGAAAAGGAAAGGACGACCGGCTCCTAACTAACTAACTAATTAACTAACTAACTAACTCCTTTGTCTTTGTCTTCAGTATTTATACATCATTCAGAGTACATGATCACATGTTAAAGAGTTCATCACAAGTTCACACCAAAATTTGAGTCATAAATTGAAATAGAAGTTTACAACACAGAATGTTTACATGCTTGTCCATTAGGAGTAAATATCTAACTAGACATTCATCACCTGTCTAGCTCCACAGGTTCACTGAAAGTTTGAAACTATAAACTTAAGAAGTTAGTGAAGTTTTGTACAGATAAACCCAGGCAATATTTTCTCTTCTGTCCTGGTACCTATAATAAATTGTGGATTCTCTTTTAGTGACCGTGGTTAATTGTTTTACAACTTCTTGGCATGTGCTCTGAGCAGGAGAAGGTCTAGTTACTATCTCTCTCAGGGCAATTAACTGATAACACTGGCAGAGTTCTCATCGCAGTTTCGACTACGCATGAGGGATCTAATAGCAGTCCCATTATAAAAGCTTAAGAATCATTGATATAATTTTAGGAATTCTTATAGGATCATCATTAAGACTTAAGAAGTCATCTATTTGTCTATATAGTATCACTACAAGACAGTACATCTTCGTGGATCTGCAGAGATCTGTTACAAAGGGGTGTGCTATTGCTTAGTGATTGTTACATATGTTTAATAATAATAATAATAATAATAATAATAATAATAATAGGAAAAGCTTATTAATAGCAGGAATCTTTCCTAAAATTAAGTCTCCACAGCCTTGCTGGATGGAGCACACTCATTGCAGATTATATAATAATCCGAGGCAAGCATTTCAGGATGATCATCTGGTAATTATTAGCTTGTCCCATTATGGCTCCTGACATAAATGTCTTCAAACAAGAAAGCTTCATTGCTTTATGTTTTTATCTAGTGAAAAAAAGTACCTTCCATAATTAAAAATGTGCCCTCTTAACAGTGCTTATATTATACAATAAATTTAAAATTTTAAATGAAATACGAAACTAATTATGAGAAAAGCATTTCTGGGTAACAAATTACAGGAGTATTTTCCAATTCAGAGGCAACGCTCAAATAATATGCTCACATGAGACTTTATATGCAATTTTCTAGCAATTTATTCAAGCTGATTAGAGGAACTTGTATGGAATTCTGAAGGATTTCACAATGAAGCAGTTATCTTTTTGAGTTTTATTATATTTTTATTGTGATTGTGTGTGTGTGTTGTGTGTGTTTACATGAGTGCAGATGCTCACAGAAGCCTGAAGAGAGTATCAGAACCCATAGAGTTAGATTTACAGACAGTCCTGAGCCTCCTTACATGTAGAAACTGAATTTAGGTTCTCTGTAAGAGCTACAATCACTCCTAACCACTGAGCCATCTCTCCATTACACTGTTCATTTCTTTTCTTTTTTCTTTTTTTTATTGGATATTATGTTTACATTTTAGATTTTATCCCCTTACCCCATTCCCCCCACCACCCAGGAACCTCCTATTCCACTCCCTCTCCTCAGAATCTGCTGTTGCTTTAGTTTTTGATCTTAGCCATTCTGATTAGTGTAAGGTGGAACCTAAGGATCATTTTGATTTGCATTTTCCTGATAAGTAAGGATGTTAAACATTTCTTTAAGTGCTTCTGGGACATTAGAAATTCCTCATTTGAGAACTTTTTTTTATTGGATATTTTATTTAGATTTCAGGTGTTATCCCCTTATCTCACCCCCCCCAAACCCCCTATCTCATCTTGCCTCCTCCTGCTTCTATGGGGATGTGCCCCACCTACACCCCCATTCCCACCCACCCACCCACCCACCCTCCAATTCCCCCACACTCGGCGTCTAGCCTTCATGGAACCAAGGATCTCCTCTCCCACCTATGCCCAACAAGGCCATCCTCCCCTACATATACAGCTGGAGCCATGGATCCATCCCTATGTGCTCCCAGGCTGGTGCTTTAGACCTTGGGGAGCTCTGGCTGGCTGGTATTGTTGCTTTCCTCATGGGGCCACAAACCTTTTTAGCTCCTTCAGTCTTCTCTCTAACTCCTCCATTGGGAACCCCTTGATCAGGTCAACTGTTAGCTGTGAGCATCCATCTCTAAATATGTCAGACTCTGGCATACCTCAAAGGAGACAGCTATATCAGGCTCTTGTCAGCAGGCACTTCCTGACATCCACATCAGTGTCTACCTTTGGTGACTCCACATGGGATGGATATCCAGGTGGAATGGTCTCCAGACTGCTCCTCCAGTTTCTGTGGACTAAGCTTTAACTTCAATATAACTTTGAGAACACCCTCTTTGAATGGATAGCATTGATCTCAGATATGTTTTAGTTCAAAGATCTCTCTCTAATCAATAAATAGGAGAGCCACCCTTAAAAAATACCCATACAAGCACAAAAATATTTACAGTATAGCTACTGCCATCAGATTCTTTTATTCTCATGTATTGTGTGTGTGGGGATATTTTTTCACAGTAATAATCTGTTTTTATGGGCTTCCTTCTAGAATAATTACAGAGTAATACTCTTTGTGTAGAGTTAGATCTGCTCTTAGGAATCACAAATAAACAGAGAAATTTGAAATTAGTTGGAAATGTGGGAACTTGTAGCTAAGACCAAGTTAATGGTAGATAAAAATTTTTCTCTTTTTAGTAGATTTCAGATACTGGCAATACATAAATTTGCATCAAGCCAAAACTATTATAATTTTGGACCCCAGATGGAAGTTGTTTATGAATAACTAGGGAACATGCACTTTATTTATAGCACAGAAAGCACTAACACTTGAAAAAACAAAAAAGGCAATTACTGTATCTCCAACCGTGTAATGACCATGTTAGATAGACAAGCTACCCATTTAACTGCATCATTCTTAAATCAAAATCTTGGTGGTGGAGATTGGGACTGCCTTTGGAAAATTAGAGAAAAATAACACTTTTAGAATTATAACATAAAAGACAATTAAAGCTGTTATTCTATTCCCCAGAATAATAAATTTCCACTTAGGAGAAAAGAGAAACAAGTCATCAGAGAAATATTAAAATAAAATCAATTAGATAGCTTCTCTCTCTCTCTCTCTCTCTCTCTCTCTCTCTCTCTCTCTCTCTCTCTGTGTGTGTGTGTGTGTGTCTGTGACTGTGTGTATATGTGTGTGTGTTGTGTGTGTGCATGTGTGCTTGTGTGTATTTATTCTATGGTGAATATCTTTTCATAGCTTTTTATTCCAGTTCCCTTCTTTGTTCTGAGTCTCAACATTTCCATTCCTTTAAAAATGTGTTTTTCCTATTGACAGTTTCCTTTGCCTTACAGAAGCTTTGTAATTTTATGAGGTCCCATTTGTCTACTGTTAATCTTAGAGCATAAGCCATTGGTGTTCTGTTCAGGAACTTTCCCCCTGTGCCAATGTGTTTGAGGATCTTCCCCACTTTCCTTTCTATTAGTTTCAGTGTGTATAGTTTTATGTGGAGGTCCTTGATCCACTTGGACTTGAACTTTGTATAAGGAGATAAGGATGGATCAATTTGCATTCTTTTACATGCACATGAACCAGTATCATTTGTTGAAAATGTTGTCTTTTTTTCCACTGGATGGTTTTAGCTCCTTTGTCAAAGATCAAGTGACCATAGGTGTGTGGGTTCATTTCTGGGTCTTCAGTTCTATTCCATTGATCTACCTGCCAGACTCAGTACAAATATCATACAGTTTTTATTACCATTGCTCTGTAGTACAGCTTGAGGTCAGGGATGGTGATTCTTCTAGAAGTTCTTTATTGTTGGGAAGAGTTTTCACTATCCTGGGTTTTTTTGTTATTCCAAATGAATTTGTAAGTTGCTCTATAAACAATTCTATGAGTTGAGTTGGAATTTTGATGAGGATTGCATTGAATCTGCAGATTGCTTTTAACAAGATGGCTATTTTTACTGTATTAATCCTGCCAATCCATGAGCATGGGCGACCTTTCCATCTTTTGAATTCTTTTTGGTTTCTTTCTTCAGAGACTTGAAGTTCTTGCCATACAGATCTTTCACTTGCTTGGTTAGAGTTACACCAAGATATTTCATATTATTTGTGACTATGGTGAAGGGTATTGTTTCCCTAATTTTTTTCTCAGCTCATTTATCCTTTGAGTAGAGAAAGGGTACTGATTTGTTTGAATTAATTTTATATCTAACCACTTTACTGAAGTTGTTTATCAGATTTAGTAGTTCTCTGGTGGAATTTTTGGGGTTGCTTAAGTATATCAT
>NC_047661.1:96852268-96952268 GCF_011762505.2 Arvicanthis niloticus
CATGTTCTACAGTACTATCTGGGCATGTAGATTGTATTGGAGTTTGCTATTTCTATAGATATTATTACTATTCATGTATTCTCATATTTCCTATAACATACCGAGTGTTTATAATATGTAGACAGTGCTTTACTCCATTAATATCCCTATCAACTACACAGTTTTGTTTTCAGATAAAGTAATATTCTAAGTTAAATAAATTTATTTACCTAGTTGTAATACAATTATCTATCTGCATATAACCATGTATGATGGAAATTGGGCTATATACATATGCACATTTTGTACTCCATGTGGTACTTGTGGAAATCATTAATACACTTGACTTTCATTAATGGATGCCAAGATGTTCTTACTAAGGTATCAGGAGTCTCCAGTGGTGATAGTAAAATTGCTGAGGTGGCTAAGCCTATCTTCTGTCTTCATACCCTCTCATGTCTTAGGCTTTCCCATTAGTGTTTCTACTAATGCTAGTTTGTGCTGGCTCATAAGGTGGCCATGTTTCAAGAGGATCGTAAGCTGAAAGGTCTTTGAAAACAAATACATCTAAAGCACACTGTTAGTTGTACTATCATCTCTTGACCACATTACAACTTTATAGTCATAGCCCATGAATTGAATAGAAGAGAAGTAAATAAATGGGCTACACCAAGAAAATATCAATTCTAGAATTTGTCAGCTACTACCTCCTTGTAGATATACAGCCAAAGGCACTATTGGCAACCAAGCATCATCTTCAATGATCTTCTGCCTATAGATAGCAAATTCCCACTGTTCCGCTCTTCATTCTAAATGGTCCACTTTCATCTAACTTTGTAATGTTGTCACCATAAAACTCTTTGTATTTGCTGAATTTTTTTTCTGAAACAGATTTCTATCTCTCTTGGGCATGCTTTGCTGTCATAATTCTGCATTCTTGGGTATTCTAGAACTCTGTTGTCTACTTGAGAGATTCTCATGGGGACAGCCTTAAATCTTTCTAGAACTTAACAAACCATCTTGCTGATATGGTCTTTACTATAAAGTGCTTGAGAATCTTCTATCAGGGAGAAACTAATTATAAACAATAGCTTTTTTTTCTAATAGAGCTGCCTCTGGGGTCTTTGAGTTGCATAAGTTTTGTTTAGCAAATTAAATATGTCCTTCTTAAGCTTTTCTCTGTCTTACAGTTCCTTATTGTATTTGGACAGAAACACTCAAGTGCCTCTTTCAGCACTCTATGGAGAGACACCTGTAGAATCACAAATGTATCCAGTTCTTTCCCTGCTGAATTATCTTTGGAATGATTGTCCTGTCCAACTACAATTCACATTTCCATTTTTCTAGTTCCCAATTTTTTTTAAAAAAAAAAAAGCACTTCTCTGCATTTTAATCCTGTAGGAAGATTTTTGTATATTTTGTCATGTTGATCAACACCCTAGTCTTCATTTTGCAAGATTCCCAATCTCGAAGCTAATGTCACCTGCTTTAGAATTAGATACCTCAGCACTTGTCTGATTTATGTATCATTCAGGATATTGCTGCCTGTTCAACTTCACCCCAGAATTCAGGGGTTCAAAAATAGCACCCAGGTGTCTGGTCCTCTCTTGCCTATTTGGAGGGGGTGACAAGGGCTTGGCTTGAGACATGTTGATTGCTCACACCTATGCACTTGCAGTCATTTCACAGACTGCTTGATACTAGGCACCAAATAACTATGCATTTTCAGGTTTCTACTAAAAAAAATAAACCTCTAATAGAAAGTTAAGGGAAAGTTCATGCACCCAAGACATTAAATATTTTGTTTTAATAGCTTCCGAGATTCCACATTCAAGAGATCACAATCTCTCTGATCTATTTCCTTCGTGATTCCCTGGTCTTCCTTCTTGATCTCTAACAGGCAGCCTCTCTTCTATCCTTGGAGCATTCGCCTTGGCAGTTGCTCTATCTCAGGACGCTCTGCACTCACACTTATATTTGACTTGTTCTTGCTTCTTATTTGCATTTCAGATGAATAGTTTGCTTCCTCAAAGGAATTTTTTTTTTTTGATCTTCCTAAACACAGCCTAAACCTACAATGGTGGTTTCCTTCACTGGATTCACTATTACATAAAATGGCCAGGCTCTTGACCATCTAATTGTAAACTTTCTGGTTTAGCTACTTGCAGCCAGCTGCATACGAAAAGAGATATTATCATTGTTGCTTACTACTTCATGCCCAACGCCAAGAACACTGTCTGGCAGGTAAGGAGGACTCAGATCACACTTGTTAAATGAATGAATAATCACAGAATTCTAATTTGAACCACAATTCCATCTGACAGCCCTTCAGTGACTTGCAGACAACCCTCATGTCTTATCCATAACCCTTTTCTTTTCCTTTCTAAATCGTCCTGTTTTCCTTCCATAATAAGGTTTGCAGATTTTTACCTTGTAGGTTTCCTTTTCTCCCGTGTGGATTTCAAAACACTTGCTTTGATCCACATTATCTTAATTGAGATGAAGTTATGCCTGCATTTGCCAGATTGGACAAATTAGGATCACCTACCAACTAGAAAAGAACTGGAAAATAACATTGAAAAAGCCATAAATGATTTAAAAAAAAAAAAAAAAAAAAGCCCTGAAGATTTTGTGAATATATTAAGTAATATTTTTGAGCCCATGTAAGTTTCTCTGCATTATAATAAAGA
This sequence comes from Arvicanthis niloticus, assembly GCF_011762505.2. Taxonomy (NCBI): domain Eukaryota; kingdom Metazoa; phylum Chordata; class Mammalia; order Rodentia; family Muridae; genus Arvicanthis; species Arvicanthis niloticus. The sequence continues at coordinate 96,854,938 of NC_047661.1, forward strand.
ATGTCTCATTTCCTTTCATAATTTATTTTGGGATACCATTTTGGAAATAAATATGCTGAATTCTTTTAAAACATTAAACTGATTAATTTTACCATCATTAATCTGTCTTGTTTTATATCATCAAGAAAGTCTCTGATACAATCATGAACAATAGTTCAGCCTACTAGTTCACTGGTGCTCCCGTTTCAAGTCTTGTGTTTGGTTAATATTTATTTATTCTACAATATTGTTCTCTTGCTATGTACTCACACAGAGAAATAATTACTTAAACAAATTCAATCTAAAGTCATATAGGAGAATCTGTACAACCTGAAAAGCAAAATTATTTCTTGTTCTATTTGCTTAATTATTAGCTGGTTTGGTGATTTAATTGTTATTTTTATTCATTTTACTAAAACCCATAAAACTGACTCATCCTAAACATGATAAAAAATGACTTTATGAAAGGCTACAATATATGCATGCTGGTCCTCTTGGAGAGTTGATCCCAATGTTCCCACTCATTAACTGGATCTTTATCTTCTCTCCGCCCAGTTAATATGTATTTCTGTGTGCTTGTACACATACTCACTTGCATGTGTAAGTAGAATGTTGAAGCTAAATATTGAAAGTTATACTCCAATAAATATGCCTTTCTCCTTCCCTGAGTTCTCATTTAATCTCCATTGGCTGCCATGCTCTGTGAGCTCTGTTTTCTAAACAGAAAACATAAATTAAGATATTTGCAAACATAAATTAATGAGTATATTTATGATGTTAAATAAAACTCCTTTAATTATAGTTAAAGTGATCATTTTAACTATGTACATTATTAAAGTTATTCAAATTGCTTCAATGCATTTCTCCCTATTTTTGAAAATAGCTTTTTTTTCCTCACATAATATATCCTGATTACAGTTTTTTCTCCCTATTCTCCTCCCAGTTCCTCCCCACCTCTTCTCCTTCCTTCTGGATCCACCCACTTTCTGTCTCTCATTAGAAAACAACAATATACCATATATATATATATATATATATATATATATATATATATATATATTACATTGGAAAAGAAAGGAACAAATAGAAATTTAAAAAAGCCCAAGAAAAGGAATATGAAATAGTTATAAACACATACTCAATTGAACAATTAGGGGTTTCATAAAAACACTAAAGCAAAAGCCATAATGTATATCAAAAGACTTATAGGATAATACACACATACACACACACACACACACACACACACATACACACACACACACATACACACACATACACACACTTAAAAAATATTTGTAAAGTCCTGATGTGACATTTTGAGACAGAAACCTCCAAAATGTCATTGACTTCCTTTTCTGTGAGTTCATATGTGTGTCTATCTTATTGATTTATAAGGCCTTAGCGTCTTGGTGTCCCCCATCTCCTCTGGCTCTTACACTCTTTCTGACTCCTCTTCCATCAGTTTCCCTGAGGCTTAAGTATAGGAATTTAATGGACACACATTCTTTTTATAGGCTGAGTGTTCACAAAATTACCATTCTCTGTATGTCTGGCTGTGAGTCTCTATTTGTTTCCATCTGCTCAGGCAGAAGCTTCTCTGATGATGACTGAGCAAGACATTATTCAATAAGTACAAGAAAAGTCATGAGGAGATTGCTATGTTTTGTTTGCTCATTTGTTTAGCTTTTAATTGGATTTTTCTATCAACCACCCTTCCAACCCTTATTCCACACTAATCTGTTCCACTCCTCCAACATGAGGTAGGCGAAAAAGAAGGGTAGAAAGGAAAGGGTCACGCACCTCTTTAGGCTACTTCCTGCTGATTAGGTGTGTCAGCTATGTGGGGGCAAGTACAATCTTCTTAGAATATCCAGTGATCTAGCAATAGCAAACCATCAATCCAGCAAGTGCAACTGTAAATGAGGCATCTGAAAGCAGCTGGGACCAGCAGCACAGGGGTAGCAACAGGGACAGCAGAAGAGGGCAGTAAAAAGGAAAACAGTTTTAGGAGTTCTCTGGTGGAAGTTTTTGAGTCAGAAAAGTATTCTATCATATCATCTGCAAATAGTGATATTTTGACTTGTTCCTTTCCTATTTGTATCCCTTTAACCTCCTTTTGTTGTCTAATTGCTCTGGCTAGGACTTCCAGTACTATAATGAATAGGCAGGGAGAGCATGGGCAGGCTTGTCTAGTCCCAAATTTTAATGGGATTGTTCAAGTTTCTCTCCATTTAGTTTGATGTTGGCTACTGGTTTTGCTGTATGTTACTTTTACTATGCTTAGGTTGGGCCTTGAATTCCTAATCTTTCCAGGACTTTTTACATGAGGGGGTGTTGAATTTTGTCAAATGCTTTCTCAGCATCTAGTGAGATGGATCATGTAGGGTTTTTTTTTTTCCTTTGAGTTTATTTATATAGTGGATTACCTTGATAGATTTCCGAATATTGAACCATCCCGGGATTCTGGGGATAAAGCCTACTTGGTCATGGTGGGTGATTGTTTTGATGTGTTCTTGGATTCAGTTTGCAAGAATTTAATTGAGTATTTTTACATTGATATTCATAAGGGAGATTGCTCTGAAGTTCTCTTTCATTGTTGGGTCTTTGTGTGGTTTAAGTATGGATGTAATTGTGAACTAAAACCATCTCATCCTGGACTTTTTTAGGTGGGGAGACTTTTAATGACTGCTGCTATTTCTTTAGGGGTTATGGGACTGTATAGATGGTTTATCTGATCCTGATTTAACTTTGGTACCTGATATCTGCCTAAAAACTTGTCCATTTCATCCAGATTTTCCAGTTTTGTTGAGTATAGGCTTTTGTAGTAGGATCTGATGGTTTGGAATTTCCTTGATTTCTGTTGTTATATCTCCCTTTTCAGTTCTAATTTTATTAATTTGGATAATGTCTCTGTGCCCTCTCATTAGTCTGGCTAAGGGTTTATATATCTTGTTGATTTTCTCAAAGAACCAGCCCCTGGTTTTGTTGATTCTTTGTATAGTTCTTTTTGTTTCTACTTGGTTGGTTTTAGCCCTTAGTTTGATTATTTCCTGAAATCTACTCCTCTTGGGTGTATTTGCTTCTTTTTGTTCTAGAGCTTTCAGGTGTGCTGTCAAGCTGCTAGTGTATGCTCTCTCCAGTTTCTTTTTGTAGGCACTAAGAGCTATGAGATTTACTCTTAGCACTGCTTTCATTGTGTCCCATAAGTTTTGGTATTATGCGCCTTCAATTTTATTAAATTCTATAAAGTCTTTAATTTCTTTCTTTATTTCCTCCTTGACCAACTTATCATGGAGTAGAACATTGTTCAGTTTCCAAGTGTTTGTGGGCTTTCCATTGTTTTTGTTGTTATTGAAGACAAATAGTCCTTGGTGATCTGATAGGATGCATGGGATTATTTCAATTTTTATATATCTGTCGAGGCCTGTTTTGTGACCAAGAATATGGTCTATTTTGGAGAAGGTAGCATCAGGTGCTGAGAAGAAGGTATATTCTTTTAGGGTGAATTGTTCTATACACATCTGTTAAAACCATTTGGTTTATGACTTCTGTTAGTTTCACTGTGTCTCTGTCTAGTTTCTGTTTCCATGATCTGTCCATTGCTGAGAATGGGGTGTTGAAATTTCCCACTGTTATTGTGTGAGGTACAATGTGTGCTTTGAGATTTAGTAAAAATTTTTTTATGAATGTGGATGACCTTGTATTTGGCACATAGATATGCAGAATTGAGAGTTCATCTTGGTAGATTTTTTTCTTTGATGAGTATGATGTATCCTTTCTTATCTTTTTTGATAACTTTTGCTTAAAAGTTGATTTTATTCAATATTAGAATGGTTACTCCAGCTTGTTTCTTGGGACCATTTGCTTGGAAAATTGGTTTCCAGCCTTTTATTTTGAGGTAGTATCTGTGTTTGTCACTGAAGCGCATTTCCTGTATGCAGCAAAATACTGGGTCCTATTTATATATCCAGTCCATTTATCTATGTCTTTTTATTGGAGAATTGAGTCTATTGATGTTAAGAGATATAAAGGAAATGTGATTGCTGCTTCCTGTTATTTTTGTTATTAGAGATGGAATTATGTTTGTGTGGCTAACTTCTTTTGGGTTTCTTGGAATATTACTTTCTTGCTTCTTCTAGGTTGTAGTTTCACTCCTTGTATTGGAGTTTTCCATCTATTATACTTTGTAGGGCTGAAATTGTGGAAAGATATTGTGGAAATTTCTTTTTGTCATGGAATATCTTGGTTTCTCCATCTATGGTAATTGAGAGTTTTGCTGGGTATAGTAGCCTGGGCTGGCATTTGTGTTCTCTTAGGGTCTTTATGATATCTGTTCAGGATCTTCTGGCTTTTATGGTCTCTGGTGAAAAGTCTGGTGTAATTCTTATAGGTCTGTCTTTATATGCTACTTGACCTTTTTCTCATATTGCTTTTAATATTCTTTTTTTTGTGAACCCTTCAAAATAGTCACAAATAATATAAAATACCTTGGTGTTAATCTACCCAAGCAAGTTAAAGATCTGTATGATAAGAAATTCAATTCATCGAAGAAAGACATTTGAAGAAGACCTTGGAAGATAGAAAAATCTCCCATGCTCATGGAATGGCAGAATTAGTATAGTAAAAATGGCCATCTTCCCGAAAGCAATCTACAGATTGAATGCAACCCCCTTCAAAAATTCCAACTCAATTCTTCATAGAGATAGAAAGAGCAATATGTAAATTCATTGAGGATTAAAAAACCCAGGATAGCGAAAACTATTCTGAACAATAAAATAACTTCTGGGGGAAACACCATCTCTGGCCTCAAGCTGTAGTATGGAGCAATAGTGATAAAAACTGCATGGTGTTGGTACAGAGACAGGCAGGAAGTTCAGGGGAATAGAATTGAAGATCCAGAAGTGAGCCCACACACCTATGGTCACATAATCTTTGACAAAGGAGCTAAAACCCTTCAGTGGAAGAAGGACAGCATTTTCAACAAATGGTGCTGGTTTAACTGGAGGTCAGCATGTAGAATAATGCAAATTGATCTATTCTAATCTCCTTGTACAAAGCTCAAGTCCAAGTTGATCAAGGACCTCCATATAAAACCAGATACACTGAAACTATCAGAAGATAAAGTGGGGAAGAGCCTCAAATACTTGGGCACAGGGGGAAAGTTCCTGAAGAGAACACCAATGGCTATGATCAAAAATTGACAAAGGGGACCTCATAAAATTGCAAAGCTTCTGTAATGCAAAGGACACTGTCAATAGGACAAAATGGCAACCAACAGATTGGGAAAAGATCCTTACCAATACTATATCTGATAGAGAGCTAATAATATCCAATACATACAAAAAAAAAAAAAACCCTCAAGAAATTAGACTCCAGACAGCCAAATAACCCAATTAAAATGTGGTACAGAGCTACAGAAAGAATTTTCAATTGAGGAAACTCAAATGGCCAAGAAGCACCAAAAGAAATGTTCATCATCCTTAGTTATCAGGAAAATGCTAATTGAAACAACCCTGAGATTCTACCTCAGTCAGAATGGCTAAGATCAAAATCTCAGGTGACAGCAGATGCTGGCTAGGATGTAGAGAAAGATGAACACTCCTCCATTGTTGCTGGGATTGCAAGCTGATACAACCACTCTGGAAATCAGTCTGGTGGTTCCTCAGATAATTGGACATAGCATTACCTGAGTACACAGCTATACCACTCCTGGGCATATACCCAGAAGATGCTCCAACATATAACAAGGACACATGCTCCATTATGTTCATAGCAGCTTTATTTATAATATCCAGAATCTGGAAAGTACCCAGATGTCCAAGTGACATTCCTCTGTTCAACAGAAGAATAGATACAGAAAATGTGGTGCATTTACACAGTGGAGTACTACTCAGCTGTTAAAAACATTGAATTCATGAAATTCTTTGGCAAATGGATGGAACTAGAAAATATCATCCTGAGTGAGGTAACCCAATCACAAAAGAACACACATAGTATGTACTCACTGATAACTGGATATTAGACTCAAAAGCTCGCAATACCCAAGATACAACTCACAGACCACATGAAGCACATAAAAAAACCAACAACAACAACAACTGAAGTGTGGATGCTTTGGTCCTTCTTAGAAGGAGTAACAAAATACTCACAAGAGCAAATATGGAGAAAAGTGTGGAGCAGAGATTGAAGGAGTGGCTGTTTGGGACTGCCCCACCTGTGGATCAATTCCATGTGAAGTCGCCAAATGCAGATGCTGTTGTTCATGCCAGGAAGTGCATGCTGACAGGACAGATATAGCTGTCTCCTGAGAGGCTCTGCCAAAGCCTGACATATACAGAGGCAGATGATCACAGCTAACCACTGAACTGGTCATGGGGATTAGTTAGAGAGAAGACCAAAGGAGCTGAAGGAGCTTGTGGCCCCATGGGGAGAGCCACAATAACAACCTTCCAGAGCTCCCAGAGTCCAAACTACAAGCCTGGGAATGCACAGGGAGAAACCCATTGCTCCAGCTGTATAAGAATTCTTTGGTCCTGTGAAGGCTACATGCCCCAGTGTGGGGGAATTCTAGGGCAAGAAGTGAGTGGGTGCACACTCTCATAGAAGCAGGAGGAGGGGGAATGGGTTAAGGGGTTTCTGGAAGTGGGAATCGGGAAAGGTGATAACATCTGAAATGTAAATAAATAAAATATCCAATTAAAAAAATAAAAGAAAGGCAAACAGCCACTACAGTCCCTGTCAGTGCTCTCCCAGTTATACCCTCTCCAGAGTCTCCAGAATTCAACTATCTGCAGCTGGCAAAAATCATGCTCCTGCTAGTACATGAGGCAAATCATAGTCATCTGCTATGAAGCAGCATTCGACCTACCCCTTGGATTAAAACAAAACTATATTTACGTAGCATAACTGGATTTTTAAGGAAACCAAGCATGTTTTGTTGTTGTGTTGTAGTTGTTTTGTAGGAGTGTTTTTGTTGCTGCTGCTTTATGGGGGTTTTATTATTGTTGCTTTGTAGAGGTTTTTGTTGTTGTTGTTTTCTTTTTCTTGTTGTTGTTGTTGTTGTTTGATTTGTGAGGGGTTTTTTGTTGTTGTTCTGTTTTTAAGAAGATTAGTATTTGTATTTACCCTACGTCATCGCTGGTCTATCTAGTCTTGGGTTTCTAGTCACCCAGTCAGTATTTGGTATGTGCTTCATCTCTTGTAGAGGGCCTAAAGTCAAACCAGATATCAGTTAGTTACTATTACAAGCTTAGTGCTACCATTGCACTACAAGATCTTACAGATAGAACACCATTGTATATCAAAGGTTTTGTGGTTGGGTTGGAGTTTAAATTTCTCCTTTGGTAGTCCACAGAGCACCTTCCTGTACCAAAGATGCTAGCACTTATTGGTGAAGGCTCTATATGAGAACCAGCTTAACTTCTCCATGTCCCGTGTGTTAGGTAATTGTTGTCTACAACCAAGGGCCTTGCTCCCAGTGTATGTAGAGAAACCTACAATCTTTGCAAAAGTGTGTTCTATTTGGTCATTTCTACTGGATCCCTTTGGTCCACAACTCAATGAGATGCATCCTAGTGCTGATACTGGCAACTTCATTTGGTAACACAGTGTTTAGTTAAGACTCTGTTTCCTTGTTATTCATGATTTTGTTTAGATCAGTCTCATATATGTCTATGTTTGGCAAAGCTTTAACTGTATTTGGTTTCTATATTTCCCCTCAAATGAGCCTCCGTTATATCTGTCTCTTCATATCTTACCTCCCTCATGCCCCTCTTCTGTCCTCATTCCTGATTGGTCCTCCCATTCCATCTCCTCAATTCATCTGTAACTACCTCCTCTACTTCCCTTTCCTAGGGAAGTCTATCCCACCTTGGCCAATCCCAGTTCTATACATAACCTCCGTAGTTCTACAAACTGTACACTGGTTATCTATCATTTACTTCATAGCTAACATAAGTGATAACATACAATTTTTGTGTTTCTGACATACTACATTTGCCTTACCTCATTCAGGTTGAATTTTTTCTAGTTCCATCCATCTACCTTCAATTTTTTAAAGCTGAGTAATATTCCATTGTGTAAATGTACCACATCTTGATCTATTCATTCATTAGGTTATTTCTAGTTTCTGAGTGGAATCTGAGTGATAGAATGAAGCATCCATTGGGTATATGTCCAAGAGTGGTCTAGATAGATCTTGAAGTAAATCAATTCCCATCTTCCTGTACGTTTGCACTGTATGTTTCCTGATGACTAAGAAATTCAAACACTTAATTGCTTCTCAGCCATTCAAGTTTCCTCTTTTGAGAAACCTTGTTTTGAGATGCAGCCCATTTTAAAATAGATTATTTGATTTCTTGATATCTAGGGTTTATTTTTATTCTTTATATATTTTGGATTTTAGCCCTTGAACAGATGGGTAGTTGGTAAACATCTTTTCCCATTCTGTAGGCTGCCACTTGGCCCAAATGATGGCATATTTTGATGTGTAGAAGCTTCTCAGTTTCATGATGTTCCATTTATTAATTATCGATTTTACTACCTGTGCTAAGGGTGTTCTATTCAGAAAGTCTTTTTCTGTGCCAGTGAATTTAAGACTATTCTCCATTTTCTCCTCTATCAGATTCATTCTATTTGGTTTCATGTTGAAGTTTCAGTTGGCTTATATGGAGTTTAGTGTTGTGCTGGGTGATAAGTATGAGTCTATTTTGATTCTCCTACTTGTAACTGTCCAATTTGTCCAAAACTATTTGCTGAAAATGCTACCTTTTTTACAGTGTATATTTCTGACTTCTTTATATAAAAGATAAGGAGTCCATATATGAATGGATTTATTTCCACATCTTCAGTTCAATTCTGTTGAGCCACATGTCGGTTTTTATGATAAAACCATGCTGTTTTATTACTATTGCTCCATAGTACAATTGGAGGTCAGAAATGCTGATAATTCCAGAAGTTCTTTTGTTATTCAGGAGTGTGTTAGGTATCCTGCATTTTTCCTGCATGTTTTGCTTTGTTTTTCCATATGAAGCTGAAAATTTCCTTTCAAGACATGCAAAAGATTGTGTTGGAATTTTGGCAGGGATCACCGTGAATCTGTAGATTTCTTTTGGTAAAATGGCACTGTATTAATTTTACTATATTAATCTTAATGATCCATGAGCATAGAGATCTATCCAACTTATGATATCTTTATCATTTTTTTTCTTCAGTGTCTTAAAGTTTTTATTTGCAAGTACTTCACTTGCTTGGAACCTTAAGGTTTTTATATTATTTGAGGCTATTATTAAAGACATTGTTTTTCTGATTTCCTTCTCAGTCCATTTGCCATTTATATATAGGAAGGTAACTGGATTTTATGAGTTAATTTTGTATCTAACTACTTGACTGGAAGTGTTTATCAGTTACAGGGTTCTCCTGATGGAATTTTTAGGGTCACTTATATATACCATCATCTCTTATGCAAATAAAGATAATTTGACTTCTTTAATTCCAATATATATTCTCTTGTTCTCCTTCTGTTGCCTTGGTACCTAGTTAAGACTTCAAATACTGTATTGAATAGATATGGGGAGAATGAACAAACTTTGCCTTGTTCCTGATTTTTTGTAGAATTTCCTTAAATTTTTCTCCATTTACACTTATATTGGTTATGGGCTTGTTATATACTACCTTTATTTAGTTGGAATATATCTCTTGTATCTCTAATCTCTCAAAGACTTTTATCATGAAAGGATATTGGATTTTGTCAATGGCATTTTCTGCACTTTGTGTAACGATCATGTATTTTTGTGTTTTAGTTTTTTCATATGGTGAATTACATGTGTTGATTTTTGTGAATTGAACTACCTCTGCATCTCTGTAATGAAACCTGGTTAATCATGGTGAAGGATCTTTTACTGGGTTCTTGGATTTGGTTTGCAAGTATTTTATTGAAAATTTTTTGCATCTATGTACATGAGAGAAATTGGTCTGTAATTCTTTTTATTGGCTCTTTATGTGGTTTGGGTATCAAGATAACAGTGGCCTTATAAAAATTTGGCAGTATTCCTTCTGTTTCTATCTTGTGGAATACTTTAAGGAGCATTGGCATTAACTCTTCCCTGAAAGTCTGGTAGAACTCTGTGGTAAAATTATTTGGCCCTGGGATTTTTTTTTTTTTTTTTTTTTAGGTTGGTAGTTTTAATTACTGCTTCTATTTCACTAGGGCTTATATGTCTTTTTAAATTGCTTCTTTTATTTTTATTTAACTTGGTCAAATAATATGCAAAAAAAGAAATTTTTCTTTCTTTTAGATTTTCTAATTTGGTAGAGGACTTGTTTCTAAAGTATGACATTATTATCTGGACTTTCTTGCTGTTTTTTTTTTTATTTCTTTTTCATCTTTAATATTGTTAATTTGGTTGTTCTCTGACTTTTACTTAATAAAGCTTTTACTTGATAAAGCTTTGTCAATTCTACTTGTCATGACTTTTACTTGATAAAGCTTTGTCAATTTTATTCATTTTCTCAAAGCACCACTTTTTTGTCTCCTGGTTCTTTTTGTTTGTTTTCTTGCTTGCTTTTGTTATTGCTATTTTATTAGTTTTAGCTCTTTTCTATTGTTTTTTGATATACATTCTTTTGGGGTATGATTTCTTCCTTTTTTCCCAGAGCTCATGGCTATGCTGTTAAATTATTAATATGAGAGCTCTCAAGATTTTTATGTAGGTACTTAGGCTATAATGTTGCTTCTTAGAACTACTTTCTTTGTGTCCTATAATTTTGGTATGTTGTGTATTCAGTTTCATTAAATTCTACAATATCTTAATTTCCTTTTTAATTTCTATTTACCAAGTTTTATTAAATAGTGATTGGCTTAGTTTCCATGGGTATGTATGCTTTCTATGTTTTGCTTTTTGTTTTTGTTGATCTTCAGTTTAATCTGTCTGATGGAATGAATATGGGCTGTTATTTAAAAATGTTTGTACATGTTGAAATTTGTTTTCTGTTCAAGAATGGAGTGAGTTTCAGAGAATGCTCTATGAACTTTTGAGAAGGTACATTTTTTGTGTTTGGGTAAATTGTTCTGTAAATATCTATTAGGTCCATTTGGTTTATAACACCAGTTAGTTCCACCATTTCTTTGTTTAGTTTTTATTTGGGTGATTGTTTTATTGGCAAACGTTGGGTTTTGAAGTCTCCCTCTATCACTGTATGTGGGTCAATATGTGATTTAAGCTATTGCAATGTTTATTTTATGAATTTGGGTACCCTTGCATTTGGTGTACAAATGTTAGAAACTAAACTGTCCATTGGATGGATTTTTTTCTTTGATGAGTATATAGTATCTTTTCCTAGATCTTCTGATGAGTTTTAGTTTGAAGTCAATTTTGACAGATTTTAAAATTGATATATCAGGCTTGCTACTTATGTACTTATGTCTATTTTTTGGATTCTCTTTCCATCCTTTTATGCTGAGGTTATGTCTATCCTTTATATTAAAGTGAGTTTCTTGGATGCAGCCAAAAGAAGAATCTGTTTTTATATCTGTTCTGTTAGTCTATGTCTTTTTATTGTAGATTTGAGACCATTGATATGGAGATAATGTCAATCACAAATGATTGTTGATTTCTGTCATTTTACTCTTTGTGTATGTGTGTGTGAGTGTGTATATGTGTGTGTCCCCTCTTTTGATTTTCTATTGTAAGATTATTCCTTGTCTTTACTTGGGATTATTTTTTCTAGAATTTTTCTTTAATTCTATTATTTATAGATAGATATTCCTTAAATGTGGTTTTGTCACAGAATATCTTATTTTCTTCATCTATGTGATTAAACTGTTACTCTAATAGGTCTGCCTTTATATATTACTTGGTTGTTTTCCCTTGTAATGTTTAATATTCTTTCTTTGTCATGTATGCTTAGTGTTTTGATTACAATCAGCTGAGGTAACTTTCTTATTTAATATCCCCTACTTGGCATGTTCTGTATGCTTTTTGTACCTTGATACCCATTTCCTTCTTTAGGTTAGGGAAGTTCTGTAATTTTGTTGAAAATGTTTTCTGTGTGTTTGACTTTGATTTCATCTTTGTTCTGTATTCCTATTAGTCTCAGATTTGTTTTATTTGTAGTATCCAAGATTTCCTAAATGTTTTGTGCTAGGATTTTTATTTAATCATTTATTTAATTCTTCAATGGTCCAATATAACAATATTTTATATCATGCCTGAGATTTTCTATCATCATTTTATATCATCCTTTCATGCCTGAGATTCTGTCTTTTATCTCTTATATTCTCTTGGTGAGGCTTGCCTCTAAGGTTCCTATTTGAGTTCCTGAATTTTGCTATTTCCAATTTTCCTGAATTTTTCTTGAATTTTCCTATTTCTAATTTTCCCTAAGTATTTATTTATTATTTATTTCCACTTTTATGTCTTGACTGTTTTATTCATTTCCTTTCACTGTTTGTGTTTTTATACATTTTTGTAAGGGATTTATTCATTTCCTCTTCAAGAAATTCTATCACATACATAAAGGCTATTTTAAGGTCTTTGTCCTGTCCTTTGGGTATTTTGTACTTCTCAGGGCCCTCTGTGGTTGGATTCCTATAATCTGGTGGATTGTTGTGGCTGTTTTTACAGTGACATCTAGGCATCTGGGTTTGGAAAGATTGTAATTCTTGGTGCTGATACCTGTTTTTGTGTCTTTGTTGGTTGGGTATTTTGTTTCTTGGTTTCATGGTTTCCTACCCTCTTTGGTTCTTAGGAGGGTGCGGTGCTTTAGGTAACATTTCTGGGATCCTGCTAGGTGTAGCCACTGGGAATTCCCAATAAAATGTGTTCCTTAATACTTAGGAGTGGGGATGGCCTGAGGGTTATGAGGGACTCCATAGGAGGGAGAAAAGCTGAGTGTTTTACCAAGACCTGGTTAATCTCCTGTGAATTGGGACACAGAACAAGGAAAGGTCACAGCAAGTAAAACTGCTCCAGACCAGAAAATGAGCCTGCAGACTTTCATGTGGCAGAGAGGAGGAAGAGTAAAGAGCTCAGGTTGGCGTACTTGCTTTGCTGGCTTACTTTCTTCTCTGACAGGTTGACTGGGAGGTTTCTAGAAAATGCCTGCTAGAGTCAGAGACTAGAAAATCAGTATGGCTGAGGAGCAAGGTTAAAGGAGAAGTTCTGCATGGTTCCCTGGAGATGGGGTCACAGAGGTGGGGGAGGCCACAGCAGGTGATATGCTGCTGAATTGGAAATGAGGCTGGGGGATTGGATTTCAAGAAGAGGAAGAGGTAATTATCAGCAGCCAGGTTACCTGCTTTTCTGGAAGGAGTGTCCTTGGGTTCCTAGGGAATGCCTGCTGCATTTGGAGGCTCCCATAAAGCAGTTTGTATGCAGGGAGTTGAGCAGAGAATTTGGATTGAAGATCTGTGTGACCCACTGGAGATGGGGCAGGGCAGGGCAGAGACGAGTTGCAGCAGATGGTCTTCTACAAAACTAGAGGTGAGACCAGGAGTAGATTTGGAGAAGAGGCTACCCTCTTCCTGGTCTGGAAGACCACCCATTTCCTGTATGTTTCCTCAAAATGCCTGGAGGAAGTGAAGTCTAGGTTAATGGACTGATTGAGAAAGTCTGGAGCAAAGTGATCCTCTGGAGTTAGGAGAAGAGAAGAAAGGGAGGCCACAGCTGAAGATCTGCTGCAGAGCTGAGGATGAGATTGAAAGATTGAATTTGGCGGAAAGGAGGCAAAATCTGCAGTTAGGCTGCTTGCTTTTCTTGGCTTGGGTCCAGCGCATTTAAAAAAAAGAAAAAAAGAAAGAAAAACCTTCATTCCAAATTTAGGCTAGTTGACTATAAAGCAGACAAATCAATTTCCAATATAATTACATCTTCACCTCTTTTCCATTTCAGGCTGTGATTTCACACTTGTTAATTAGTTAATCATTTTGGTAGAGTGGATAAGGTGAGATTCAAATAGACTTTTTAATAATGTAAATTGACGTGTACAATTTTGATCTGGGTTCGCTAGTGGTGAACCTACTTTGTAATGGAAAAAAAAATCTTTTACTCAGTTGCTTTCTTTCTTCTGAAAGCAACCGGAGGCAAGGTTAATGGAACATTGTCATAATCATGGATAATGGAACTTTCCTTCAAGTTCCACGCTGTCCTTTGAGGAACTTATTTTGCCTCACATAATGCTTTTGTGGATTTTAAAGTGAACCAGTTAAAATGCCTATATTTGAGAATGTACAGAAGATGCAGTCTTTGATTAAACCGGACATGGATTGGATTCTGAAATACATTCCTTGTTTTTGTATTTGCTGGTGTTTTGGTTTTGGTTTGTTTGTTTTTTCTTAAAAGTGTTCTATAAGTACTATGGAAGAGCCGGGCAGTGGTGGCGCACGCCTTTAATCCCGGCACTTGGGAGCCAGAGGCAGGCGGATTTCTGAGTTCGAGGCCAGCCTGGTCTACAGAGTGAGCCAGGACAGCCAAGGCTAGAAACCCTGTCTCGAAAAACGAAAAAAAAAAAAAAAAAAAAAAAAAAAAAAAAAAAAGTACTATGGAGGAAGATTCTTTATCCTTCATTAGAAATTTTAAATATGAAACTATGACCACTTTGCTTCAAATCTTCACTAGGCATTCCTACATGAGTGTTTTGTTGTAAGGTTTGAGTTTTTGCAGAGTTGTACTTCTCTCTAGAGATTCCTTCTTCTCATAGAACATGTAGTTTGTTCTGTATTCAATCCACATTTCTGAAAGAAGATATCAAGGCACAATAAAGTGTCATTACCCAAGCTAAGGCTTGATGGTTTAGAGAACAATACTATCAACCTCCTCTAAGCCTCTGACTTCTCTAAGCTGTCTAGTCACTTGTCTCTTCCTCTTTTATTGAAACCAATGTTCTTTTACTCTGGCTCTGCTCATGGATTAACATGTCTCATCATAGCATCTTGTAGGTATAAAACAGTGTCTTCCCTTCCTTCTGCCAAATGCACTCTCTATAAAAGTTTCACTCAAACACTTCATTAAGTAGTGTCACTTTTGTGTATAAGCACCAAGTCATAGTCATTTGAAGTCTCTTTCTGATGCTCTTATATAACCTCATTAATTCTTATTCAAACCGGCACTGACTGTGTATGTGTGTATGTGTGTGTGTTTCTGGAAAAAAAAAATATATATATATATATATATTTTCCTCTAAGAACTCTTGCTCTTAATATATGTACACCAAAATGTAAAAGATAATTGAATGTTAACATAAGACCATGGGAATCCTTGAGTGAAAATATTGCTTACTAGGCCACATGACCTATGTCTTTCATCTAGGTAGAAGTAAGAAGTATCGGGGCATTTTCATGGTCATGATACTGGCAGACATATTTAGGATGCAGCATTTGTCTCATAAAATGACATATGCAGTGGTAGAGATGATGGGGAAGGCCTGTTAAAGTAGGAATTGAAATGCAATTGCGTGCATTACAAGGACACTGAAGAGGTTTTAAAAAGAGGATTTACATAATGCAATTCAGAAGTCACAGTTGACTATAATATAACTCTCACTCAACTATTGTAACAACGACTTTTACTTCTCAAGCAAACTCTTTTCTAATAAAACCAATTTAATCCCAAGATTTGGGTTTGTGTCATCTGTGCCTTAGTTTTAGCTTCCTTCATTCATGAGAAGACAATGTTTGCTATTCCAGTGCAGTCAGCCTGGACCCTCTGTGACAATATTACCTCTTAGTAGCCATTCTCTTCATTTTTCTGAACTATTGAAGTGTCCCAACTAAGTCAACTTGAGATAAAATGAATTTGTTAATAGTTTGGTTTAATTTTCTATGACTTACAGGCCTTATAATTGAAGGAGTCTGTAAGAACCTGAGGATTGCCTGCTTCTATGAGCCAGTCAAGATGGCTTCACTTTGAAATGTCACACATCGGTTGTCAATATTGTGAATATCACACTGGGAACTATTACCAGTAAATAAGAGCCATCTTCATACACACAGAGAGAGAGAGAGAGAGAGAGAGAGAGAGAGAGAGAGAGAGAGAGCTAGGAGCTTCCAATTATATATATGTATATGATGTTCATATATGGATGTGTGTATGAGTATGCATTGACTGGCATGCACATAGAAGTCAGAAAAACCATCTTAAATATCTGACCTCACCTTGTACTTTGGTTGAGAAAAGAGCTATTGTTTTTACTCTGTATACGCCTAAGTAGCTGTCCCATAAGCTTCAGTGATTTTTTTTTTCTTTTTGCATCTGCCTCCTATCCCACAGTAGGAGTGCTAGGGATACAAATATACATCACTGTGCCCAGTTTGACACAGGGCTTGAGATCTGAACTCAGGTCCTTGTAGCTTATTAACAAGAGCTTAACCCATGGTGCCATCTCCCAAGCCCTAACTAACTCTTTTCACATAGCTACAAAAGTTCTTCCCAATACTTCGGACCTCTCTCTATTGCTCCTTGGAACACTTGGTCATGGATCACTCACTCTCTACATAATTATTAGGCTTTTGTTGAATACTTGAGCTTTGCTCCAGTTATAATTGTTTGCTGTCTATTTCTTGGTAAAACTAAGATGGCCTCACACTGCATTATTTTATTGTGTCGAAAGTCTTCAAAGCCAAGCATGCAAGCTGGCTGTGGCAGATACATCTCTTTTAGCTCATCATTTACCAGCTGTCCACTAAGACCTCACCTTTTAGGGACAGAGATCACAAAACACTTGTGTGTGCAGCAGTGCTCCATGGGTAAGGGGGATTGCAGACACATGAAGTGTTCTGAAGGGTTTAAGTCATCTCTTTGGGCTTTGGGTAGCAATGGGGTGCAAACGCTCCATCAGCATACTCAAAAGAAATCATTCCTTAAAGTTAATGATTTTGGCAGATGTATCCTTATTAAAATAAATCACATAGGAGTTCTCAAAACATATATTTTGCCATCTACTAGAATGTTACTCCAACAAGGATGTTTGTTTTGTAACTTATTTCAATATGCTTAAAGTGTCAGTCAAATGTATATTTTAACCATCTATATGTGTGTGTGTGTGTATATATATATATATATATATATATATATATGTTCATGTGTTCATGAACTTTTAGCTAGTAACATTAAAGTACAGAAAATTATATCATTTACATTTCATATAATTTCTTTCCTGCTGAGTGGTTTATGGATTTTTTGTGTATCATTCCATTTTAAATATTATAGTAACCTTTAGTACACAACAAAGATTGCTAAGATGAGATGAGATTTAAATGTGCACGAACTTTATTAAGCAAAATGCCTGTGAAAAAAGATAGGGGAGAATATAAAGATGAGTTGGAGAGACCTAGCACTGAGAAATACATGTATGGCATGAAGGGGAAAAGGGTGGAGTTTGGAGAAAAGCACTCAAGAATACTTACAGTATAAGGAAAAGCCACTGGATAGTCTAATGTTCCCTAACTCAGCTCACTAAGTATCACTACTCTCCTCAGGTCATTGGCTGAGCCCTGAAGCAGAGATGCAGCAAAGATACAAGGACAATTTGCACAGTGCAAGGCAAAATAAGATTATAACTCTGGTTTCATGATGCTGCAGTTTGAGTTCTATTTAGCACCACAAAGATAGGCTAGTTTCTTTGCCTATCTTTGTTCTAAACACCCAATGGATGGCTGAAGCACTAGGAAGCACTGAATTCTAATGTATTGTGTTTTGGAAGCTTAACTTATTAGTTTATAGTGATGGGATAACAACAATAACAAGAACACAAGTTTCAACAATATTCTATAAAAAAAAAAAAAAAGCCGATGATCGTATTGTTTTTGCTCACTATCTTGTCATGTGAGATGCTGAACCTACATGGTGGTGGTATAAACTGAGGCAAGTGGCAGACACTATGACATGAAGTAAGCCTAACACATGAAGCTCGTATGGGATATATTTTTAAATAAAAGATTTACAAATGACTTGTGGAATACAAATAACCATTTCATAAAAGTTTTATCAGTGCCTTAATATATATGCTAAACCAAAACATGAGGGGTTACTCAATGAATAGAAGCTTTTAAGTCATTCACTCTCATCTCTAGTACCATCATCCTGATGAGTACCCATTTCTCAGTCTCTACTATACCACACTCCCTTCAAAGACCCTTTTCCTGATTCCAATGCCTTCTCCATCCTTGCAGCAAATATAATGCCATACCAATCCAATTGGCTCATGTTCTTTTGTTTCTTAAAACAATCTAATGGTCTCCTATAACTTTAAAAAATAAACTTTAAAAGCCTTGTAGAGGGCATTTGATGGCACAGCTTCCCAGTTTACCTTGTAACCAGTCTGCTACAGACATGGTGGACTTCTCAGGGTTCTTCCCAATGTAGGGCCTCCTGTCAATGGTTTTTCCTGCCTAGTAATTTCATGTCCTTATACTCAGATGAAGTAAAATAAAGTTGTTGCTAATGGAAAAGTTTAAGTAATACAGGAATGAATGTTGGCATGCGTGGTTTGTACTTACTAAAGCCTATCAAACATCAGAAGGTATTGCTCGTACTTAACCAATTTAACTAAACAAAACTTTTCCATGAAACAAAAATCTTATGTCTTCTAAATTGTTCAATAAAACTGCACTCTTTGTTAGTGTGTCAGAAAAAAAATGATTTAAAGGGCATTCTTCCTTACAGCCATAGGGATCTTATTAGTTACCAATCATGAAATCTCAAGAAAATGAAAAACATTTTATAGGGGTTGGTGCTTGCACTAGAAGAAACAGTGGATTTTGTGTGCACTTATGAGGTTGCAGAACAATATTTTAAAATATGGTTCTGTGTGCAATTGCTAAGTATTAATGCTAATGTTAAAATACTCAAATTGTGATTCCTGTCTTCAGGCCTTCCTCACAAGTGAGTAAAAATAAATAAGGAAACAAGTGTTATTATTGGCAAGAATATCTCATAACGGGTGTGAAATGGTTTCCATGTATAGGATGGGAGGGAGTCTGTCTGCAGTGTGTGAGGAACTTAGATCTACCGTATATGAAGGTGAGTGAGTGGGGGAATGTGTGCCCATAGTATGTTAGGAGTTTAGTCTATGTTCTCAGAATTCATAAAGTTTAACTCTGCTGACTAGTTTAATGTCAACTTAACACATGCTATAGTCATTGAAAAGGAAAGAACTTCAATTGAAAAAAAAATTCTCGGTAAGATCCAGCTGTGGGGCATTTTTTTAAAGAGTGGTTAATGGAGGAGGGGTCAGACTACTGTGGCTGGTGCTATGCCTTGTCTGATGGTATTGGGTTCTAGAAGAAAGCAGACTGAGCAAGCCAGTAAGTAGCACCCTTCCTTGGCTTTTGAATCAGCTCCGTATTCCTGATTCCTGGTCTGTTTTAGTTCCTGCCCTAACTTTTTTCAGTGATGTACCATGATGTGGAAGTGAAATCAAAATAGACTCTTTCCTTTTCAACTTGCTTTTCATCATGGTGTTTCATCACAGAAATAGAAACCAAACTAGGACGATACTCTACAGAGATCAGAATACCCCAATTACTCCAGACATAGCCAATCATGGGAATTCATCCATAGCAAATGTAATTTAAAGTGTTTTCCATTAAAACATGGGCCAGACACATTTTAAGTAGTTAGCTCTATAGCCATTTTTGGAGCAGGTACCAAAGTATCTATGTTATTAGAGTTTGCGTATTAAATAAAAGACAAGTTTGTAAACAGTTCGATAATTGGACGGGCTCCATATTGATTTTTCCTTTGTTATATGATATTACCCACTTCTTCATCCAGAATCATGTCGTACAGGGCTTGAGAGTGCTAGAAACACGGTTGCTGTTGTGTATTGGAATGTTGGAATGTGCAAAGACAGAAAGGCTGTCACAGCAGTCAATAAGATCTGAGAGGTGTTGACTAATTGCCTGCTAATTACACAGTAAATTGTCTAATTAAGCTGATGGTTAATTAGGGTACGCTTGCACAGCAGTCTTGTGGAATTTGCGTCTGATGTCTGGGAAGCAGCTTGTATAATTGGCAAACTGGTAAGGACTGGCAGAGAACATGACTGGAAAGCTCCCCACCAGTGGGTGACGGAACACGGATTCAGTGGAAACAAAAGGGTTCTCATTTTTTTAGACTGGAGACTTTGTTTCCATCCTGCAGCTATAGCTGAAACAGTGAGAGTAAAGATGGCTCCAAATGAGCATCATGATAGAGACTGTATCCTTCCCCTTCTGTATGGCCTCTTCTAAAGCACCTACTCATGTTATAGTAATGGTCACATGTGTACTGCACTGTTCCGCATTTTAAATATGTTATTTGATGTTCATATTAATAGAATATGTGAAAATAGTAATAGATATGGAAAAATGTCTCCTTTATGAATATATGTAAAAAAGCAAATACAACAACAAATATAAGGCAGGTTGAATAACATATTTTGAGTTTTTATTAATTTACTCTGTCAACTGTTTATATTAAAGATCTTAGCCATAATGTAGAAATATTTGGATAATATTTTAAACAAATACAAATATAAAGTGAGGGAGCTTTAATTTTATAATTTTTATAAATTTACCATGCAACTGGCTTTCATTTATCATTTAATAATACATAATAATACAGTATTTCAGTACCTAATTAGGTGGAACTTCTTTTCAGAGTGGGCATGAGTGAAATTGGGTGAAATACCTGAATAAATTGAGTGTTTCAAAACTCAAAGATTTGGAAATAACTATTGAATTTATTTTTTTCTTGGTGGTCGAGGAAGCTTAGGTTTCCCTTTATATCAGTCATCTGTTGTTAAAATACATATGTGAAAAGTGACCCTCAGGAGAAGTACAGGACTTTGCTAAGCTCAGCCTTTTTATGTAGCTGGAACTCTGTCCACACAAATGGCCTCTAAGGACAGGACCTGAACATGGCCGAGTGCTTCCTTATCATTTGTCACTCAAGCCACACCATTCCTTGCAGGTTTCTGACTACAGTTTTGAATAGAACGTAAGTCTGCAATTGAATCAGAGTCACAAGAACACTAAGACCTTTGACGTGAATTTTCACTTTCACACCAAAGAAACACAAAGAAAAATTAAGCTCTAAAAGCTAGATTTCTGCTAGATAAGAAGCCCTCCATTAAAATAGGGTTTGAGAATTTTTTGCTGTATTCTCAAACAAAACGATATCTGGCTGCAATTGATGCCCATGCATGCTTTTCTTTCCATTATGTTTCAAGGTGAAGGTAAAAAAACTGTCTGTGCCATATTATTGGTTGAGTCATATTACAAACAACTTAAGATGTTTTGAGTTATCATTAATCTTGCACACATATACTTAAGGACTTAAAATATTTACTACTTTAATAAATAAGGCATTTTCAATCTTTAAGGCATAATTGTATAATATTAATCATACATATAAAACAAATGCAAATTTAAATATCATATCAAAATACATAAAATAATAAGCATTCCATTTGGAGTCTTAGGTTTCCAAGTCTTATCATATTTCATAAAGAAATTATGCAAGAGAGCAGAAAAGTGAATTTACCAAAGATTACAAAGGTAAGCAATGAAATTACTTATTTAAAAATATGTCTGTGGGAACTAGAGGTCAGTACTGAAACCTAGCAGTCTGTGTTGATCTACTTATTCCTCATAGAAATAATATAAAATTGTTATTTGTTATAAATAATAAAAATATGAGTAAAAGAAATATCAAGAACATATAGCATTTAAAGTTTTAAAGAACTCCTTTAAGGTCTAAATGTTGAGCAAAATTTCCCTATTATAGTAGATTTAAGCCTTATTTTATACCAAATAAAATGTTACATGTTTTCATCAATACTTAGCCATTCTATGAATAAATTTTGTTTAAGTAGTCTTCCATTAAAATCTTTATGATACTTCTTATTTTACATTGGTCTATATATTCACATTTAGATATATTTAAAAGAATGAGTGAAGCATGTTTGCATGAGGGTTGTTGGGTGGAGGGGTATGGTATAAAATCATAGATTCTCTTTAATTCATTTGGAAAGTGTTGCCCCTGTAATATGAAAAATTAAAGATAAGAGACAGAATATTTACCAACCTTAGCTAACAACTTCATATGGACTTTTTGTTTTTGTAATGTTTACATATGATAAGATTGACTCTTAATATTTTCATGATTTCTATTGCATTTTCATGATGCACTGGTTCCTCCTCACCTACACATCTTCACCTCCTGTTATCTGTGATTTCAGTTGTCCATATTCAATCCTAGGTGGAAAATATTTAATAGAAATGTAAACGTATTAATTGTGCAATGTTCTAGGTGTCAATGGGGCCCCCAACATTCTGTCCTGTCCTTTGACTCCACATATGAATGTATCCAACACAGTGTCCATTGCCTCTCTGTTACTTACTCACCGGTAATATCAGCTGTAACAGTATCTCTGCTTGTGTTTGAAGCAGACTAAGCCACAATATATGCATAATAAATGTATACATAATTTAAGTCACTTGACTTAATCAGGTGGCCAACCCATTATTTCACATCACTACAAGGAGTGGAAGTAAATTACTATTGTTGTGTTTTATTTTAAAAAAAGAAAAGAAAAAGAAGCTAGGAATATGTTTGGTGAAGGCTGTATGGTGTGGGGAGAGGGGTTGCCTATGATGTCCCATGCTGAGGTATCCCTTCCCCCTAAGGTATCAAGGGGAATAGAGTTATTTAGGGCATGGACAGGGGAGTTGGAGGAATATAGACAGAGAAAGGCAGAGACAGAGAGAGAGAGAGAGAGAGAGAGAGAGAGAGAGAGAGAGAGAGAGAGAAACACATGGAAATACCTTGCCATGAGTATGAAATTGTTTCTCATTGTGATATTGACTCTTTGTCTCAACTAGAATAATATAATAGGATGACCCAATTAAAACATTATTGTCTGGAATGAAATACACTGAGTGTTAAGGGTAGAGAGTGGAAGGACAGGTGGAAGACTTGAACCATCTGCAGTCACAGACAGTGCAAAACAACCCTATGTCAAATGTACAAAGTTGGCTAAGTTGGTAGTATTGGGTTCTGCTCCATGAAGCTTAGTGACTTCTGTTTTATGTGGCTGCTGTTTGTGGTGACTTTGCAAAGAAAGAGAGCATAAGATAAGAAAAGAAAACAGAAGACTATACCCTGTGCAATTACTTACTAATGTGGGAGTTTTCAATATCAAAAGGAAACTGTCAATAGATATTTTTATCCCACAACTGTAATTGCGTCAAATATGTGGAAAGAAAAGGTCACTCTAATAGAGGAACTACAGTTATTAAAATTGAACTGGAAATGTTAATAACTTTCCAATGAGATATAGACACTCATGTTGAGTTCTAAAATGGGAACGAAATTTAATTATTCTAAACTTAGATCTAAAACCAGCAGGTAAAAGGGAAAAGTTAAAGAACAAAGCCGGATGTTAAATCAATATAATTAATTAACTTGATGTAAATAGCTTTGGGTATTGCTATGTTGATCTGTAAATCATTTATCATGCTACAAGTT
This sequence comes from Arvicanthis niloticus, assembly GCF_011762505.2. Classification (NCBI taxonomy): domain Eukaryota; kingdom Metazoa; phylum Chordata; class Mammalia; order Rodentia; family Muridae; genus Arvicanthis; species Arvicanthis niloticus. The sequence continues at coordinate 96,878,427 of NC_047661.1, forward strand.
GTAAGAGGGAAATTTCATAATAATCATAATGGTGTATGTCATCTTCCCACCGAGAAGACATGTTGTGACAAATTGTTAAGCAACTGTCTCACACATACAAATGCAAATGCAATAGTAATATAATCAATAATAATGAAAATCAACAATGGAACAAATCACTTTGATGTTGCTCAGAAAGGGACATTTATTATAACTCAGAGTTCATGTGTGAATAAAGTACCAAAGCACCATTAGTCATTCTTTTAAGTCTATATTTACTTTGACTTTTAATTTTCAATGAAGGCAAGAGGAAGTCAGAGAAAATGAGAAATTTTGGAAAATGAGGAAAATGGATTCTGTTGTCTCAACTGAAAACTGGCCACTTCTGCAGAACCTCTTCCCAATATTTACAACAGCACAGTGATACACTGATATGTATCTTCCATCTCAACATTGACTCTTATTTCTTAGGAATCTATTTGTCTTCACTTAACCAATTCTATGGATCTCTAAAGTAAAATCAAATTATGTCTGTGATCCTGTAGTGGAGGATTTACTTAGTCTGTAGAATGTCCCAAAGCTTTGTGGGAAACACACACACACACATATCTAATTTCTCAGTGCATCCCAACAGAACAAATGTACTTATTTTCAACCAAATATATTCCCATAAATATCTACTGCATACCAAGAGGAGAAAGTTCATATTTCTTAGTATATGTTTTCATGCATTTAGCCTCTTGTCACCCCAGTTTAATTTTCTCCGTATATCTTCATACAAATAGATTCACTAATAGAGGCCTAAAAACTAGTTAACTGAGAATGGCCTTATAGTGAACATCAGTCCATGGCTCAGCAGAATTAGAGAAATAGGTCAGGGGTTAAGAATACTGGCTGCTCTTTCAGAGGTTCTGGGTTCAGCTCTCAGGATCCACACAGCAGCTCACAACTGTCTGTAATTTCAGTTATAGGAGATCCAGTGAGCTCCTGTGCCCTCAGTAAGCACTGCATGTATGTCATTAAAGACATACACACAGAATAAAAGCTATACACATAAAATTAAAATCATTGTTTTAAAATGTTTAAAATCCAGTTGAACTTGATTCTTCAATACACTGGCTGAATCTCACACATGAACTGGTAGACCCTTCTCTACTCAGTCCACCACACCTGACTATACCTACACAGACCTAGAAAATAGCCTGTGGTTTCTTGCCCCCAGAACTTATTATCCAGAGAGTTCTCTAGAGTATCTTCCTCTTGGAGATTTAATTCCCATGCATGAGTATTTATTGTTTGCACATTTCACGTGAGGCATGCTGAGATATCCAAAAATTATGCTAATAGCACATCTTCTACTATGTTCTATCTGCTGAGTGAACGAACTGAGATTTTGTGATTCTCAAGTTCTCTTTCTGCAGGCTTCCTAGCAGATGCTCCAGAATAGGGCTTGGGAATGCTGATCTGTCTTGCTCCATCTCCTAGTAAGGATTTTTGTTCCTCAAAGACCAACATGATGTGATTTGTGATGTGGTAAAAAAAAATGTTGCTGAAGGCTGAATTTAGATTGATGAAGGGTTTTGGGAAACAAATGAAAACTTCATGTAAAATATTTATTCTGAGCTTATATATACAGATCTCATTTTGTGTAACCAGCTTTCTCTCTGTTGGCGTGTATGTCTTAGGGCACACAGGTGTGATCAGACTAAGAGGCTAGAAGAGGCTTCGGGTGGGTCTCTTGCTTTATTCTTTGCCTGTTCCTTTGAGACAGGGCCTTTCTCTCTATTTAGAGTTCCTATTTTCGCATCAAGGCTGAAAACCAACAAGCCCCAGACATCTCTCTGCCTCTGCCTCCCTCAGAACAGGGCTTACATTTGTGTGGGACCCTGGCTTCTTCCTTGGGTGCTGGGATCTGAACTCTTGTTGCCTTGACTATACTGCAACTATTTTTATCTGCTGAGCAGTCTCTCCAGACCCCTTGGTTGTCTTTGATCTCCTGGCCCTTCTTTTGGACTTCATGAATCCCAATTCCTATATTTTTGACAAAATGACCCTCTCTTGAAATTCACTATTTACTATTATGGAAGGTGGTATGTTGGTTAGTGGTGGAGTTAAAGTGGGGATCTTTATAAAGATGGCAGTGATTCAGGATTCACACTACCACTTCTCAAATCTTTAAATAGTATAAATACATTTCAGAAGTAAATTTTTTTTTCCTGAATTGAAGTCCCCAGAGTTCTGGATTTCCATGGCATCCTTCACTGCATGTGCTTTAATAGAGAGCTATGAATATGGAAACCTATTAGTACTGGGGGATTAGCCTCTCCCTAGTGCTCCAGGGTAATATTTTAAAGGTGTCCCAATGTTACAGATTGTGCTGAAATAATACAGCCTACTCAGTGTTACATCTTTGTATTCATATTTACTATAGAGTCTCAGTACAACACAATCTATAGAGAAGGATGCAGTGTACAACATGGAAGTACATTCTTTAGGAATACCAAAAGGCAAGTTGTTGATTTTAAAAGACATTTTGTCACAGATGAGTGAGGGAGGAAGAGATCAAACCAGCCAGTCTAGCCAATCCAAGGTTCTATTCATGCATCTTCTCTGCTTAGCGCTTTCCCCTTCGGTGCCATTAGCATTTTCATTTCGAAAAATGACAGTCTGCAGTGGAAGCAGTAAAAATGTTCAACCTGTGGTTTTAAATTATTGATTTTTTAGAATATTGAAGCAGTATTTCAAATGGATTTTGTTAGAGATACTTCTGGGTGGGAGGTTTCAAAGGTAATTTGATATCCAAAAGCCTGTGTATTTCAAAGACTTCCCATTCTTTGAATCATTTTAGACTCTGGATGATTGGATAAAAGTGCTTATTGTCTTTGAGATTCTAAGTAGAAGAAGACAGGCACTGGAACTTAAAAGGTGTACTTGCACGCGATGTTCCTCGTGATTTATGGTGGAGTCTTGTAGTCTGATCGCCTAGTAAAATATATCGTCATTTGGAAACAAAAGCTGATTTTAAGATGAAGGAAAAGATAGTGTGATTTGCATGTGTGGAAATTCAGTAGCCCAACAGATAACTAATTTGTTAACAGAAAGGAGCGACTGTGTAAGAGAGGGATTTAAGAAAGCCTCTCTAAGCGTGTTATGCTAATAAGGAGTTATATAAGGCCACAGAGATTGTCTTCAAAATTTTTCTATAACCTCTGTCACAGCAAGTACCATGTATGAATGAAAAATGTTTTGACAGGGACAGGAATACTGACTGTTGTGTGTGTGCCAGACAGGAAGTTTACCATTCACTGCATGTTCCTACTTATGGAAGCTACTGAAAAATTACATTATATCAAATGGCTTAATCTGCAATCATTCTCCAAGTCGAAGTCAATGAGAGCTTGGAGTGCAGATTTTTGACTGTATCAAGCTTACTACGTGGAAAGTTGTATTGTATTTGCAGTGTCAAGTATCACGCCACAAGAGATGATATGGGTTTGAAATGAAATCTGATATGCCCCCTTGACAAGTAAAATGAATTAAAAAACTGGATCAAAAGAGATCTTTGTGAGGAATTGGGAAATGAAAGGGAAGTCAGCTACAGAAGACATGTGATGAATCCATAATAAACCCTGTGAACATTTCAATCAACTTAAAATCCCTTCTCAATGACGCTGTGACCATGAAAAATTGGTGAGAGTATCTATGAATGCTGCTACTTTGGGGAAATAAATTCTTAATAAGAAGGTGAAGTCTGTGGAATCAATTTCTTTAGTAAGATCTACCCCCTCCGTATCTAAAGACCACAGAATGAGTAACAAGATGGCTCAGGGGATTAAGGTGGTGTTGGCTGCCATGTCTGGCCACCTGAGTTTAATCCTCAAAACCCATGTCTTGAAAGGAGAAAACCAACTCCCACAAGTGAGCCTCTGTACTTCATATATACATTACAAATTACAGAATTCACTTCATTTTGAAAAACTACACAATGGTCAATACTACTCAAATACTTGTGTACTATTATAGCATAGATTACTGAGTATTAACTATCGATAATATATTTCAGAATACTCACTTGCAAAGAAAAAACTAGTTTTCTCCAATGTAGCATCATGGACATAGTAACCGTTTTTTAGAGTAGGCTCTACTTCTAGCAGTCAATGAGTAAAACAAAATGAACTCAATGTTATTTTGTACACTTTGTCTCCTATGACTTTTAAGCAGCATTTTCTATTTTATTAGTGTTTTCATGTGTATTACGGTTACTAATCTAGTACTTTTGTAGGGTTTGTGTATACGTTACATTGTGGAGTTTTTTGTTCTTTGTTTATTTGTTTGTTTTAGGTTTTTCTTTGTTTGGCTTTGGTTTTTGCCTATTTATTTTTGAAAGAGAGAAGGAAAGAAAGAAAGAAAGAAAGAAAGAAAGAAAGAAAGAAAGAAAGAAAGAAAGAAAGAAAACGTGAGCATGCCTTTGAATTGGTGGGAATGACAGGAGGAGCTGGGAGGAGCTGGGGGGGAGCTGGGGAGGAGCTGGGGAGGAGAGCTATCAGAATGTATCACACAAAACATAGTTTTCAATATAAAAATGGTTTGCATGTTTCATGTTGTTTCACGATGTTATAGTTAAGGAAAGAGAAACCCATAGAATTAAATAACCTACAATGGGTCATATATGTAATTTCAAAGCACTTCTTATCTCTCTCTCTTTAGCCTTGAGAAAAATGATTCTTTAAAGTTGGCATCAAGCCAGGGATAGGTGACATACCACTATGATGGAAGCATTTGGCAATCTGAGGGTGGAGAATTGCAATTTGGGATCATCTGGGTAGAGATAACAACTCCCTGTCTCAAGAATAAGAATGACAGTGCATACTGACACTGTCATCAAAACCATTGTAAAAGAAAACCAAAACCCAGAAACAGTGAGTCCTTGTCACCCCGTGATCTCTGTCCACAGTATGCTTATGAGTTTTTGCGGCCTTTCCTGAACATTCCTATCCATGTGTCTTAAAACTATTCTTATAGGTTGATGTTCCAAGCACTAAGCAAACACTAATTCACAGAATTTCTACAACAGTGTATTATTAGCATACAACTGGTTATCCATTATGTCTAGGAAAGAAGATACAAATATATATTCTTACTAAAGCCGTTACTAAGATTCATCTACCATGAAGAATTTTGGATCAGTGAATGATGATGATAATGATAGTATGTTGGCATGCTCTGGTTAACTTCAACTGTCAACTTGACATACCTAAAAGTCACCTGAGATGAGAGTCTCAATTTCAGTTTTGTCTAGTTCAGAATTCCCTATGGGCATAACTATGGGGCACTGTCTTGATTGTTAATTCATCTAGGAGGTCCAAGCCCACTGTTTCCTGGGGCATGTGGGTCCTGGGCTGCATACAAAAGCTAGCTAAGTGTGAGCTTACCAGCGAGCCAGTAAGAAGAATTTCTCCATGGCCACTGCTTCAAATTTCTGCTTGAGTTCCAGCTTTGACTTGTAATTAGTGAAGGTCTGTGACCGGGAAGCTGATATAACCCGATTTCTCCCCAATGTTGTTTTTGGTCAGAGTGTTTTAGCACAGCAACAGAAAGGAAACTGGAATAGGCTGAGAGTAATCAAAGCATTTTTTTTTTCAGGAGATCTGGCCTCTGCAGGCACTCATAGATGTCTATGTGTACCCCCCTGTGTATACACACACACATACACACACACAGAGAGAGAGAGAGAGAGAGAGAGAGAGAGAGACAGAGACAGAGACAGAGACAGAGACAGAGACAGAGACAGACAGACACCGACTTTGATATATATAGTTTATATGTTGATATATATAAAATACAGTCTTTGATATACATATATATTGTTTAAGTTTTGTTTTGATTTTGTATTTTTTGGTTTGGTTTTGGTTTGTTTTTTTGTTTGTTTGTTTGTTTTTTAGTTTTTCTAGACAGCGTTTCTCTGTACAGCTATGGTTGATCTAGAACACATTCTGTAGACCGACCAGGCTGGCTTCAAACTCAGAGATGCCTCTGCCTCTGCCTCTCTCTCTGCCTCTCTGCCTCTCTGCCTCTCTGCCTCTGCCTCTCTGCCTCTCTGCCTCTCTGCCTCTCTGCCTCCCTCTCTGCCTCTCTGCCTCCCTCTCTGCCTCCCTCTCTGCCTCCCTCTCTGCCTCCCTCTCTGCCTCCCTCTCTGCCTCCCTCTCTGCCTCCCTCTCTGCCTCCCTCTCTGCCTCTCTGCCTCTCTGCCTGCCTCTCTGCCTCTCTGCCTGCCTCTCTGCCTCTGCCTCTCTGCCTCTCTGCCTCTCTGCCTCTCTGCCTCTGCCTCTGCCTCTGCCTCTGCCTCTGCCTCTGCCTCTGCCTCTGCCTCTGCCTCTGCCTCTGCCTCTGCCTCTGCCTCTGCCTCTGCCTCTGCCTCTGCCTCTGCCTCTGCCTCTGCCTCTGCCTCTGCACCTGCCTCTGCACCTGCCTCTGCACCTGCCTCTGCACCTGCCTCTCTGCCTCTGCCTCTCAAGTCCTGGCATTAAAAGTATACACCACCACCATCTTGCTGATATTTTTCTACTCATGTATGATTGTAGTTGTGTGACTAACACATAATTATAAATTATATATATATATATATGTGTGTGTGTGTGTGTGTGTAATTATATATTTTAATGTATATAATGATTTAAATATCAAGCTTAATCATCTTAATCTTCAGACAATTTAATAAATAAATATCCACGTGTTATGTGTTAATTAAAAACATTAATTTGTTTTAGCTTTTTATGTCTTAGGAAATGTGTAATATAATCTAAGACTGCAAATATATATAAAATGAGTCATATAAAATGATCTTTAAAAACAATCTTACTAACATCTCTCTATATAATTAACCCTATAACCTCTTTTGTTTTTATTTAAAAATCAATTGCTCTTTGTTAGGTCTATTTGGTAAAATAATACAGTTCATATCTTACCAAGAGAATATTGTCATATTTATTTGGAAATAGCATACAGAAAAAAGTTGTCAATTTACTCCCAACATTCCTCAGTAACTTTGAGTTTTAAATGCCACGAGGCATTGAATTAAAGCAAATGTTATGCTTAATCCAAAACTCCTAGTTGCTTTGTGATGTTAACAATTTTGAAATGCCTTCCCAAGTCCTGTAACATTTGATGAGGCTAGGTCTACCAGTAATGTGATTTCTTAGTATTTGCAGTACTAATATTTTAGACAATTTTAACTTGGTGAATATAGAGTAACCAATAGACTCCTGTGACATGTACACTCTGTACTAATTTAGATACTAGATATTTTACTTACTTAATCTCTGATACCCATGGCTTAAGTTATGGATTAATATTTTTCCGGTTTTTTAAATAGAAAACTCGTGATCAAACTGAAGTTTGGGATGCCCTAAATATCAAAAGAAAAAATATGTGCCTACTATTTCATATATAATTCAGCATAGAGTAAAAAATTGATTATTCCCTAAAGCCATTAAAAACTGCAAAATGGAAGAGTGAAATAATTTCTCTATCCATGCAAATATATTCTGTGATCATATATTTTATAAATATTTTACAACTTCACTGTTATATTATCCATGAACTTTCTAAACTTTCAAAATAATGCTTTTCATGCTTTTCAAGTCTTCTAAGTGAATCATGACACAAAGAAAAGGTAATCAAAACATGTGCCATTCCTCTTCACAGTTCCTAATCGCCACACCACGAGGATGGTTGGTAACTGAAGAGGGAAGGCAAAAATTCATGACCACTGAATGGAGTACAATTACTTTTTGTTCACAATAGCAGTTTCATCACATTTGATAATCTCCCACTTCTTGCTGCATTTCAATACTATCAAAAATAAGGGGGTGTTTAGTGATAAATTTAAATCTGCTATGTATTACTTGATATGCTATGAATTAGGGTGTATGTGTTTCATTTTAAAGTATGATATACGTATCATTAGATTTGTGTGCAGTGATTGGGCGTGAGATTAATTACAGTAGAAAGGTACCAGAAAACTAATAGAAGAGAGTAAGAAAATGGGCTTAGTGTAAGTTACTTAGATTAAAGAAATCAGAAACTCTATTGCTTATTTGAGGTTAGGCAGGTCATTTTTCCCAGGTAGTTCTATCTGAAGGAGGCTGTAGCTGATCAACAGCTGGGTGCCCAAGTATGAGAGGGGTAAAAATGACAAATTTTATTTGAAAAAGATGAAACTAAAGTTAAATTTTAAATATAGTATTTAATTTAAGAAGATAAAGAAAATATATGGACTCCATAGCAGAAAAGAAAAATAAATAAGCTAGCATGTCAAAAGACAGAAGTAAGTATCAAGAAAATATTTTAAGCCATGAAGTGTATAAGAAGTTTAAAAGCATGACATGCTGAGTTGTGGGGAAAAGAAAACATAGAAGCACAAAGATTAGAGAGACTAGCTTAGACAATCCAAAAATCAAGGAAAGTCAGAGGAGAGAGAGAGAGAGAGAGAGAGAGAGAGAGAGAGAGAGAGAGAGAGAGAGAGAGAGAGATTTGTTCATGATCCATGGATTTCAGAAGCTCCATGACTCTTGAAGTCCATAAACTTTGGCTTGTATACTTGTATATGCATGGCAAAACAAGAGACAAGCAAAATGAAAACTAAAACCTTCAAAGCATAGAGATATACAAGATGATTTTAGAGTATTTGCTGCAATATAAAACAGATAATACAATAATTCAATGTAATAAAAAGAAAGTGAGGCCAGAGGGCCAAGGAGATGATTCAATTTGCTCTCCAAGTGTAAGGATCTGAATTTGGATCCCTAGAACTCACTTAAAGAGTCTAGTATAGTGCCCCTATATATATAACCCATATAACCCCAGCTCCAAGTGGGAAAGCATAGAAACAACTGCATCCCTGGAGCTCATTAGCTCACCAATTAGTGAGCACTGTGCTCAGTGAGAAATTCTGTCTCAAAACCTAGATGCAGAGAAATGCACACCATTTCAGTTTCTAGCCTCCACACACACTTGCATTGCCACATGCACCTTAACCATCTCCCCACACACATATGCAAAGAAAGGAAGTTATAGTTACTACAGTAAATGAAATGAACAAAGAAATAGTAGAATATACCAATGCTTTGAAATGACTGTAATGCTTTTTAGAAATAAGTAAGTCAAAATGAATTAGAAACCCAAAACGTGAGAGCAAAGGACAATCTGTGCTTGGAAAGTTGAGAGATAAAGCTGTCAACATCTCTCATAATCCAGTGGCAGAATTGAAAGAGAAGAGACTATCAAAACTAGAGAATTAACATAGTCACTAGTAGCTCAAATTCCTAAATAGTCGTGCTACGTTAAGAATGTCCGAAGCAATGAATCAAGGCTATGTCCATCAACACCATGGGAAAACCTTCCAGAATGCAAGAATGAAGCAAGTATGAGGGCATAGAGAGAAAAGAATGGCTACCACAATGGTTGTCCCATAGATCATCAAATATGAGTTAACAGTCTAAGGACAGTCTTTGGAGAGTCTTTTTAAATTTTTCTTATATTTTCATTTGCTTATTTTATATGAAGTTGTTTGTGTGGAGGTTAGAGAACAAATAGTTAAAGCCAAGTCTTCTACCATGTAGATTTCGGGAATAGAACTGAGATTATCAATTTTAGCAGCAGTGTGAAGGCAGAAAGGGAGATACCTCTACCCTGTTGAGTCATCTCACCAGCTCTTAAAGATTCTTGAGACAGAATAATGCCGTCACACTTGTGACATGGAGATATCAACAAAGCAACATTGGATGTTAGAAGTCAAGGCTGCTAAAAAGTTGGAAGATACAACTTTTAATGTTGAATTCTACACAGACAATAATACAAATGAGACATTGTGTAATAGTCTATTTTGTTCTGCTACAACAAAATATCGAAGACTGGCTAATTTTCAAAGAATTGCAAGTCATTTTTCATAGTTATGGAAGCTAAAAACTTCAACCTTAAGGCACAGAAATATAGTCTTGTGATGTTCATTCACTGTCTTCTCGTATGGGGGAAGGTGGAGGGGTAACATGACAGTTTGATAAATGCTTCACACAAACTCGTTACTAAATTCCTCAGGTTTATTAGCAAAGGCACTTTAGTGGTCTCCTGATCACTGTCAAATCCACCTTCTCATAAAGTCACACTAATACCTGAAAATTACATTCCAATCATAGCAAGAAAAAACACATATACCTTACTTAGGTCGGCTTTTTCTCAGGAAGCTACTGCAAGAGTTGCTACAAAACAAAACAAAAACAACAACAACAAACATCATTGACATGAAATGAAAGGTGTCACAGTAACTCAGGCAAAAGAATTTCTGCTAGAATTGTATGGAAATTCTATGATAAAAGGTGTTTAAGCGGCCTGGCAGTGGTGGTGCATGCCTTTAATCCCAGCACTTGGGAGGCAGAGGCAGGGGGATTTCTGAGTTCGAGGCCAGACTGGTCTACAGAGTGAGTTCCAGGATAGCCAGGGCTACACAGAGAAACCCTGTCTCGAAAAACAAAAAAAAAAAAAAAAAAAAAAAAAAAAAAGGTGTTTAGGCATTTTTTTCTTCTTCTGCCATAACATAGGTCCTTTAGCTAGATAAGAGATAAAATAAGTTAGTCTATTAAACTCACAGGTTTGGAAGCTACAAGATTGGGTAGTCTCATTTATCCCATAGTGAGTGGCATCATGTTAGTATCATTTGTTAGAGGTGGGGTAGAGGTGTGTAGAATACACACAAAAACATATAAATAAGTAATATTTACTGCCTTATTAGGAAGACTTGAGCAAAGGCAGAAGACAGAGAGGCACTTTCTGTACATAAACATAACTGGTGTATTCCCAATAAAGTACACCATCAATGTTCAAATGACAATTGTCTCCTCAGTGGTTTCTCACATCATGAAATTAAATGTACTTCTCCATTATAATGATGGAATGAAGAAGATATTCCCTCCTTATCACAATGGCCCTGGCTTGCATATATTCTTAGTTAAGTTGTTTGCCAATGTATACCTGAATTTCTTCAATTTTTATTTGGATAAAAGAGAAATGTAGAATATAAGTATATATTTTACATCATAGTACTCACATGGAAACTGTCTTTGCCTTGAGTCTTTCACCCTGAATAATCTAATGATGTCAGTCAATACTTATAGAATTGTAGCAATCTCAAACTCTAATGGAGAAAGAAAAATACAGGTGTCTATGATGTGCACATTGATTTTAGCAGTTCATCCTTAGTGGAAAATGTAATTGAATATGTGTTCAGATGGATAACACCGTTTTCAAGGAAGAAAAAGACACCTTAATGCAATGGGAAGAACTGAGTATATCCACACATTAAATAATTGTATAGTCTGCTGATTGACAGTAAGTCTTTATACCCAGAAAATATATATATATATATATATATATATATATATCCATTCACATCCTCTCCCTACATAACACTTGCTTGTTCAATTGCTGTCAAGTTGACATGCAATATATCCTTTATAACTTTTAATGCAATAGATCTTTCCTTCTACACACCCACAGGATAAAGCAGTGCATCTACTTTAGTAAAAGCATTCTAAAAATATTTTCAATACAATAATGACATATAGTGTTCTAGCAATGTTTTATATTCTTCTCTCCAAAGGTATATGAATATAGTTCTGTTTCTGAGTGAATGCTCACAGAGGCAAAACAAAGATTATTTACTTTCCTAGGAGGAAATAGTCATTTTAAATAAATTGTCATCTTATACACTCTATAGAAATTAATGCCAACATAGATATATATTAGATATGATAAAAAGGAATCATTATTTTTCTTATAAGAAAGAGTATTTGCTTTCCTTCTATGTATGTTCTGGAAATGGAACTCATGTGTCAAACTTGGCCAGTAGTATGTAAGCCAAATGAGGGATATTTTTTAAAACATAGATATTATTCACTCATTGTATTGGCTATTCTTCATTGTCAATTTTACTACATTTAGAATTATCTAAGAACCAAGTATCAGGTACACCTGTAGTGATTATTTTTCTTAATTAAATCATTTGAAGTAGGAATTAATCTAGATATTTTATCATGAAATGATCTACAATGAATACCGGTCATGCCTGTTAGTGGACTATATAACAGACATGGAATATAGTCTATACTCTTTGCATGCTTGTTCTCTTACCTGGTGGAAAGTCCATTCTTTCCCTGGCATTAGAACCTATTTCTTCAGGATTCTGAGGTATACTGAAGACCACCTGAGATCCAGCTTTGTGGATTGAATAACTACTGGATTCTTGGAACTTCCATTATTCATAGCCATTGTTGGAGTAGGTGGACCACAGCCTGTGGGCCATTTTAATATGCCACTGATAAATCCAATAAAATAATATATGTCTATAAATGATAGATAGATAGATAGATAGATAGATAGATAGATAGATAGATACACAGACAGACAGATAGAGTGTCTTTTAGAGACTCTTCACTAATACAGGTGCTGGTACCAGTAAGGTAGAAAAATAAATGTATAAAAGATGAATATTTTAAGTATCTGGAATAGGATTTCCTCTTTGACAACAACTACAGTTACAAAAGCCTCACAAAGAAATGCTTTCAGAGAATACTGAAAGATCATGGTGTGAACTATTTTACAAACTTAAGGAGATAAACACATTTGGTTATCATGATTAACCAGTTATGAGAGGCAATGGATTTGGTTACTCCATATTTAACCTTTTGACAACTTGTTGAAAAATAAAGATGATATTTGATTGCTCCAAACATTTCTGGATAAATGAACTAAGGAAAAAAATGCACCCTACGATAAAATTAACCAGTTTTTAGTATCTCAAAAATGGTATAAGACAACAATAAATTCAGTGATTAAAAATGACTGGCCCACATGTGAATAAACACTCTAAAGGGTTCTAAATGCCCTGAAACAATTGCTTCTGTCTAGTAATAAAAGAGTCCAATTTGTGCAAAATCAAACTGAAGTCCTCATTATAAGACTAGCTGAATTACAAAGAAAATACAAGTTCCAAGATCAGAGGTTGTCTGCTGTTAAAGTAAGATCATTCATTGGTCAAGAATGGAATCCTGCCACTTGCCTCGGGGATGTGTACAAGGATGCTACTGATGTTGAGAACTCTGAATCCTTACATCCTCAAGGGAATTTTTATTTTATCTTACCTGAAGAGGTAGTCTCTCCATCTTCTGCAAAAGATATTCTCACCTCTACCCTCCACATATTGTCATTTACACCTTTTTCCAGAGAAAGTAATGCTTCCTTGTCTGCTAAGTCAGCAATGACTTTCTTTGAAGAAGATGCCAACCAGGACAATACTGAAGTCCCTCAGGGCCCACTAATAGTTGCCTGTAAACCTGTAGCCAGATTATAGGCTAAATAGGCTTCTTATTAGATAGACAGAATGTATAGTTCATAAGGAGATATACTACATTACTAAAGAGTTTAATAAGTTTACTAATTCATTCCAGCAGAAGCCTGGGTAATATATATGGACATGGATTTAATGGGTATGTGATAGTGGTGAAAGGAATATAAACCTGGATCAGGCTGAGTTTATTGATAGGGGCCCACTGAATGGAAATTCTGGATTTATTATTTTTATTTTAATATATATATATATATATATATATATATATATATATATTCCCACAATGATCATAGGCAAAGTGATTTTTATTGTAGTATGATTCATTCACATGACCCTTTGGTACTGAATAATCACGGTGTTTCTGGGTATAAAATAGATAAACATCCTGCTTCATTTTCTGTTTGTTCTGTACAAGTGGAAAAATTCTCAAACAAATGAAAGACTATATTGGATGATGGATAAAGCGAGTCTCAGCTTGTGGACCAATTTCCAGACTTGAGGTAATATGCAGACCCAGATCTTCTTGAATATAAGGAGAGCCAGGTTTCCCAGAGGAAGGACTTTGATAAAATACCTGAGTTTTACTGTTGGCCTTTCTTTCTATTTATTATGTTGGGGTTACTTAGTTCATAATAAGTTCTTATACTAAATATGATCACACACACACACACACACACACAGAAATGGCCTTAATTCTGGAGTGGAAGTGATATGTTCTTTAGTGAATGCAAGTGGGAAAATCACAAGCAAGATCATGCACAAAATAAAATACTAATACAACTTATGAGCAGCAAACTTTGAAATTATTAAAAACAATCCATGAATACCAGAATCTAGTGTTAGTTCTTATTTGGTCAGGAAGGGATTAAATAGTCTACTTTGAATTAGCTGCTTTGAAGAATTGACATTGCTGTTTATTCTTCTGTCTTGCACTCCCTTCAGAACATATAAAGGATTTCAAAGATACATAATTCAGAGTCAATAAAAATTAATATATTCAAAATGCCAAGTTGGCCAATGTATATATGTTTTCTACATTGCTCTCAGCACTTTACTATGTCTGTAAACATGAATAGCAAGTTTCATGTGTTGGTCAGTGTTTTGCATTTAATAATCCCAATAGATAGTTTTTGTTACAGGATAATTAGTCTCTGTATTACTATATAATGAATGAATGAGTGAGTTATGAGTATATTAACAAATATGTAATATAAAATTATTAGGACTAACAGTAATCCTAAGTTTATTTTAAGGACAACTGATTATATTTGTGGTCTCCGTAACCAAAGAATTCTACATGTATAAACAATACTCTAAAAATTTCAGTTGTGAATATGTCTAACAGAACTGATGTATGCATAACTTAAAATATATCTTTGGTATGTTTCATATATTTCACGTATAATTAGACCATATTGGCATTTGCTGTTCATTGTGCTAATGCACGTGTTTATCTTAAAATACAAACAGATTACATTTCTGTTCTTTCCGCCTGAGTTGCTTTGTTCATTAGTAGAACATTTCATTATGCATGTGAACTATGTCATTTTGTTGACATTTCATCAATATCTAACATCTGCTCAAAATTCAGATAATGATTTCATTCTCTTTGAATATACAATCAGAAGTACCTTTGTGGCATCAATGTGGTGGGCAATATATAATTTTTCAGGGAAAGTCCATGCTGTTTCTTAATGGTTAGGACAATCTACATTCCCAAAGGCAGTGGTCCTTTTCTTCTGCCCTTTTTAACACTTCCTGACTCTTGTTTGTTAATCATAGCAATCATAACAGGTATGAGGCCAAAACTTTTCCTGGTCTTAATTGACATTTCCCTAATTGGTGATGTTCCCATTGGCTATTTATATTTTTCCTTTGTCCTCATGATAAGAAATACATATTTTTACTTACCCCATCTGATTTATTGATTGAGTATAATTGGCTAGAAGCCAGAAAATGAATGTAAAGGTATATTGATGAAAAGCAGAAATTGGGCTTATGTGTGTGTATGTGTGTGTGTATGTGTGTGCACATGTGCTCAAATGTGTGTGCATGAATGTGTATGTAAATAATAGTCACCCACAAAACAGAAAGAGCTGTTATTTCTTAACATGATATCACTGGAGGATATGCACTAATGAAAAAAGGCTATAAACAGAAAAATGAATCCTACCTACTGGTAGATCTCAGCTATATATAAAATCTAAAACAGTTGAATCAAAAGTCAAAGAGTAAAATATCAGTTGCTGGATTCTGGGATTTGAAGAAAATAGACCTACGGAGATATTAGAGATAGTTATAAGATGAATAAGTTCTTGCCATCTAATATACAGAATAGTAACTATGGTCAATAACAACATATTGCATAGTTGATATTGGCTAAGGAAATAAATCTTAAGCCTTGCTATTACACACCACAACACACATCCACCCCCTCTACACACACACACACACACACACACACACATCAATGGTTGCCATGAGAAATAAAGAATGTTAGTAATCATACAAAATGTATATATGTTCTATCCTTTTAAAAAAGTTGCAAACTTTAGTTATCAATTATATCTCAGTAATGCTGAAAAAAAAAACAACCAATGGAAAGGACAGAAGATGAACTGGGTAACTTTAATTTCTTCTTTTTTAAAGGCTATATGGTTTAACACTGTTGAGGAAATCATTTGAGTTTAGCAATTAAATTAACAAATCCTTCCATTAAAAACAAATATTTTTAAAAGTTAAATAGCCACTCAAACACATATTAGTGGAAAAGACATCTTCAGGACCACTGGCTCTTACCTGCTTATCTCACTATCTTGCTGTCAATTAGTGTTTCATCCTATAAATATATCCATCTGGTCTTCGTTGCAAGAAATGACATAATAACTACAAACAAATAGCAGTAACAAAACAGAAAAAGATGACCCTTGCATACAGAACAGAAAGGAGCTTTTGTAAGAAAGTATAATCAAATTCAGAATCATGTGCTTGCTTTGTGTGCTCTTGAATACCTATAATCCCAGCACTTATGAGCCTGCTGCTTGTGGATCATGTAAGCACTCAGCTACTGCCCTAGTGCCATGCCTGTATGTCTCCATGTAACTATGCCTCCCACTATGACGATCACAGACTACTCTGGAACAGAAAGCCCCCAATCAAATCATTTATTTTATAAACTCCCTTTGCCATGCTGTTCTGTCACAGCAACAGAACATTGACTAAGAAAGTGAGGATTAATGACATCTTGTGTGCAAAAAAAAAAAAAAAAAAAAAAAAAAAAAAAATTTTTTTTTTTTTTTTTGGTTTTTTGAGACAGGGTTTCTCTGTGTAGCCCTGGCTGTCCTGGAACTCACTCTGTAGACCAGGCTGGCCTCAAACTCCGAAATCCTCCTGTCTCTGACCAAGTGCTGGAATTAAAGGCATATACCACCACTGCCTGGCAGCGAATATTTTTAAAACAACAGAAAGACCTTTAGACCCTTTTGGAGGTTATTTCTTCTAACCAATCAAAAGTAGGGATTTGTTTGTTTGTTGTTTGTTTGTTTGTTTGTTTTGGTGTAGGGAGACCAAATGGATGAAAGAAGCCAATTATCAGAAAAGGAATATTAAAACATACTTCAGTAGGTATCTACAAATTGTCCTTGAAAGCTTTAGTTAAGAAGAGTTTTATTGAGACAATCCTCTTTTTAAATACTGTTAATGCTTTAGAAAGTTCAATTTAATGCTTTTCTGCAGTTTCTAATTTTTGTGCCATTTTAAAATGACTCAGAAAAACCATAAAGTCCCATTTGGTTGATTTCTCTTCAGATAAGTGATGAGAAGTCTTCCTTTGTTATTTCTATGCTACATAGGCTTGTTTCTTTTGGTTGTTCCTTATCTGGTTTGATATTAAGTCTCTAAATATACTTTTACACAATTCCCTTGAAGGTCTGCTATTCTGCTCCAAACTAAAGGCAGGGTACTGAGCAGTTCTGAATGATTTAAAAGAATTTCTTCTTCTTCTTTTTCACTAATTCACTATGACTGAAATCATTAAGATTATGTGTACTACCTTCTTTTCTCTTTCATTTATATTGAAGGAAAGTTCTATAGTATTTTGTGAAGATTTTTAGCTGTTAAACTACTGCTTGTGCCTTATGTTTATGCATAGAAGTTTTAGAACCAAAATATAAGTATCTGTTTCATATGACACTGTCAGTCCATTGCTATGTCTCATTTTTATCTTTTTGTTTATTGTTTCTTCATCAAACCTGCTGGCTGGCTTATTTATATCTTTTGGTTTATTGACTCTATATCAAGACTATTGGTTTCCATCATTGGCTGTAGGGTGTTAGCCTACATTCTTTCTTTGCATTCTTTTTCTGGAACAATTATTTTTACATGTGTAATCTTGGTTTTCATCACTGGCTGTAGGGTGGGGCTTGTTTGCCTATGTTCTTTCTTTGCATTCTTTTTCTGGAACAATTATCTTTACATGTGTAATCTTCCTTATAGAGTCCTCTGAAACATCTAGAAAACTTCTGTTTTGGAGTTCTTGGGGGAGCATCATTGAAGTCATTGATTATCTGATATCTAATGCTCTGTCCTTAGACACACATACACACAGACACACACACACACAGACACACATACACACACACACACAGAATGCTTGGTAGGATCCAAACAGAGAACTACTTGTGTCTTATTGCAGATATATCATGTTATTCAAAATAATGTATACTTTTTCTGATCCTCAGCATCAAATTCAGCAAAGATAAACCATGTATCAACATTAAATTGTGTAAATCATAAGTGATGGCATATAGGTAATTGAAACACTGAATCATTGTAAATATTTGTAGTGTCTCAAAATATTCTAATTTGCATATCCCTTGGCATACCTATTTTGCTCTTTAATGCTTACAATAATCACTTTTTGAAGCTACTTCTGACTCAATTTAACACAAAGAAGGAGATAAAAGGTGTTTTTACTTGCTTAGAAGACAAAGTTACTCTAATAATGAATGAATCAGTATGTGAATCTAAGTAAGCTGACTTCATTCTTTCTTCAACTAATATATCATCATGCCTCTTGAAGTAACTTAAATAAAATGGTTACAAAACTACATGGGAGATTGATGGTATAATCAACATCAACCTGCATCTCTTGTTCAGGTCTCTGAATATACTGGCATACCTTCCAATTACCTGCGATGGCATCAACAAATTAAAAAAAGGGGGGGGGGAGGTTCTTATGCCTGCATTCAAATTTAGATGTTATCTATTACTTGTGAAAATAGGGAGCATGATTTAAGAAATGGCTAAATATTCTTAAATAATTCTAGAAACCCATTTTCATGAGAAAAATCAATAATTTGAGTAATTTATGCTAGCTCATATTCTTAATGTTCTCTAAGAAAGCATCAGATATCTTGCTTACTATGGCTAAGGTATCGGTGATTTTTCCACATTTCTTTATATATTAGATTTGCAACCATTTTAGAAAAGAAATAGAATTACTTTGAGATTATTCCCATTAAAAATTGATCCAAACCATTGTAACCCAATTACAAGCTCATAACATGGTGCTATGGTTAGTATCTACATTCTACTTTGTGAATCTTTAGTATAATTTAATTTCATTAAGGGAGCAAAATGTATCAATATGCTAATAAATTAACTTCAACGTTCTCTTTTCTACAGCTTTTATTATGTAGTGGCTGAGAAATGAGTATTGTTTTATTTTTGCTACTATAAAACTCAGCAATAATATTACACATTAAAAATATCTACTAGTACCAAAAAAGCTTCTGAGACACAGCAAAATATACATGTTTTAAACTGTCTCTTCTTTTTTTTCAATTTTATTTGATGTTAGTGTTATTTTAGTAGAAACACCATATTTCTGTAGGCCTACAGTATATAAATTGCTCATCCTCTAGCCTTTAATAAACAGAACAATGAAGGTTTTTTTACATTTAGATTTATCAGTTAAGAGGCTTCTGGAGATTGATACTGTTTGTGTAACCCTCGACTAACTTTTGATAATAATTCGATGTACTCATATCTAATGTTACAAATAATACCTCTGGTATTTTAATGGTGTCTTGTACTGAACATTTATCCTACAGTACATCTACCATCTTGCAGAAGCAGTTCCTCATGAGTATTATTGATAATTATACAGATGGCCATAAAAATTGACCTGCCTCCTATTTTGGAGTTACCTATTGCCAAATAGCTAAATGCATCAGTAATTATTAAAGATACTGTGCAGTTTATTCCTCAAATTTATTTTTGGTATCCATTGTTGATGCATGAAACATTTTTTCTTACTGCTATTTTCACATAATTGTCATTTTATATTCATGACTCTTTGGCCTGCATATATGTTTATACAATATGTATTGCCTGGTGCCCGCACAGTGCCAATGAGAGCAGCATCTCATCTCCAGAAACTGGATTTAAGGATGGTTTGGGGCCATCATGTGGGTAGTGGGGATCAAACCCAGATCATCCAAAAGAACAGCCAGTGCTCTTAACTTCTGAGACATCTCTCCAATCCCTACTACCCATTATCAAACTATCCGAGGCTTGTTTCTAGAAATATTAAGAAACAGAACTTTACTTAAATAACTCATTCATTTTTCTTTCATGTACGTTAGTAGGAAAATAAAAATGCTGTTTTACCTCTTTCCCTCCAACCCTCCACTCATTGGCTTTCCTTTTTAAATTTTCTTTCATATTTGGGACAAGACTTAGACAAATTAGTCCATGGGCCAGTTCCAGCCATTTGTATACATAGTAACAAGAAAACAGTCAATGTGCATATGAATAAATATGGACTTGTAATATTATTGTACATTCAAAGGTTTTATTGGAGCATCACCATGGTCATCCATCATTTTTGAGAGCAGCACTGCCCCATGTTTGGGGGCTACTATGTTGCTGTCCATACTGCCCCACACTTTGGGGCTAAGTGCTCTGGTCAAGAAAGAGAGAATGGAGACAAGACAGAGTGTGATTAAATCTTGTTTCTCGTTTATTGACTCCCTCGTATTGTCTCCTTCTTATTGTCCTCCTCTCTTATTGTCTCCTTACTGTATCTATTATTGTCTCTCTATCATTATCTCTCCCTCTTGCAAGGAATCCTGGGTATGTATAAGCACAAGCTGGGGAACACAGCTGAAGACTCTTTACCACGTGCACCACGCAGCTGGGGTCACTAAACAGCAAAACAAGCTATGTGGGATAAACAAGATGTTTATCAGAGTGTGCTTCAGCTGTTGTAGGCTGTTGAAAAATAAGACTCTTGTCCGGGTATATGGCTCGACATGTTTGCAAAGTTGATAGCTTCTTTCTGCTAAAAGTCAGCTCCCAACACATCATCATTTGTTGACTCTATCTGTGACTGTTTCCATTGATACTGGTGAATATGAATTAAATAACAAGACCATGTTGCCAGCAATCGCTAAAGTGTGTATCTGACCTAAGACATGATGTCTCTGTTGACTGTTGATCTTACCCTATGTGGAGCAGATTCTTGGTGTGTCTTGATGTATCATTCTTCCTTCTACACTGGATCTTTTCCAGTGTTTTCCAGTATTCTCCTTTTCAGTGTTCAGAGGTGTGTCAAAACACTGAGATGTGGTAAGAAAGAATGAAAAATGTCTCTCTCTAATTTCTCTCTCTCTCTGTCTCTGATTTCTTATATTGTGAATATTTTAGTGCTGATACATGTTAATACTTTGATTTCATTGATTGTCCATAACGTCAAACATTTAGAGGCCACTGACCTATTGGAATAGCTCAGAAACATGAGCTTGCTAAAAATTATTACCCTGCCTTAAGTCCTAGCTTTTCATGGGCAGAAGCATCCTTACATCTTGAGTTCCAGGCAAACCTGGAATATGCAAAAAGCCTCATTTTAAATATACTAGAATTTTGCAGGATATTCATAGGTAATATATAATACATTTCAGAGGCCATCATCTATGTAAGAAGATAGATTATCCATTGTGCTGGCAGATTTAGAACTCGTTATCCCAGAACCTTTAATATGCCCAAGTACATTTTGGATCACCAGAAGGGTGTATCTTTTTTATTTTCCCCCATGTTGCTTTGGTTGTATGATCCCACCATGTATTTCCAAGCAACCCAATGGCCACCCATAGAAAGTGTTCCCTCATTACAAAGGAAAGTCATGATAACTATAAAGCACTATGAAGACATAAGCTACCACTTGGGAAATGGTTTTTGTTTGTTTGTTTGCTTAATCTTAGGATCTAGATGTCTGACCAGTGACTGCAATCATTTCTAATTAATTAATTTTGAAAAGTCTTAAAGGTAGATTGTGATCCAGCCTGGAGACAAGCCACTGTGATTTTTACTTTTAAGCATTTATTGATTTCAAAATCTGCTTTAGAGAGTTAAAGAAAAAGTCTTAAATCACAAATGTCTCTAGTAACAACCAATCTACATTTAAGTCAACTTATTTATTCTTGGAGAAATCAAGGTCTTACAATAACTCACATCCGTTTTGTTTAGATTTCAATTATACCTTTCCAGATATTGTAGTTATCAAGGCTAAAGTAATTTGTCGTGTAACTTAAATGCAGAAATTCCACAGTGTGTACTGTTTTAAAATTACTAAATAATATACCAAGAAAATTATATTTAAAAATGTATATATTTATACATTAATTATAATGTACATATACAGTAGATATACAATTTATGCATATATTATAATCTCAAAAATATAATAAAAGACTTAAAAATATAAAATAAAACACTTTCATACAATAAAGAAACCATGAGTTTAAAAGAAAGAAAGGTATATGGGAGGGTTTCAGGGCAGAAAAGTGGGACATGGTGTAATTATAATTTCAGCTATCATAAAATAATATCAATGAAACTATTTACTTCTGTACAAATTTTGAGGTCAGAAGACAGCTTGTAAGATCCATTCTCTCCTTTTAACATGTGGATCCTGGGAATCTTATGTAGGTCATAGCTTGGCACCAGCCACTCTGACTTCTGCACCATCTTGATGGCCACCATATGTATTTTTGAAGGATGATTAGATGAGATAATGTATGTCCTAGAACAGTAAGTTTGAAACAACAAGCAAAGACTGCTTTCTGTCCCTTGAGGCAAAGGTGTAGTGTTTGATTTGTTTTTCTCATAATACTATCCAAACAATGATCAAAATTGAGAGCCCTACTATTATCTAACTATGTAGTCAGAAAGTCCAGTTTTTCTTGGGGTTTCTTTGCTTCCTGAGCTATTAATTTTCGTTTTGATTTTATTTGAACTCATAAACTTTTCTTTAAGAAGCTACACTAGCCACCATTCCAGTGTAACAAGATTATTCTGCATGAAGGTAAAGAAAAGATTAAAACTTTAGAGGACTGGGGCAGGAAGTTTTTCAAATGTCCTTCAGTTTACTTGTTTGCATTTCCTCAAAAGAGGCTGCTGCAGAGCAGCATAGAGTTGAGAATAGCTTTGAAAGCAGTTATTGTTCCAAGGCTAATTTTAACCTTGTGATAAAGATTGCTTTTTGTATTCAGTTGAATGTGATCCAGTAATTGTTTGTCAAGGCTAAGTGCTGTAGGACATAATACATTTTTAAAATGGTGTTTTGTAATTATAATACAAGCATCTTTATAGGCTACTGTATGAGTATGCTACAGAGTAGGGGTATTAGGTTTAGAAGAAAACAGACATTAAACTTTCTTATTTTAATTTTTAAATCTCATGGATGCTCAACTTGCATTTAAAAAACTTTGCAGGTTTGCACAAATGAGTGATTTTTTCATAAAAACAAAATTTTTATTTCCTTCCATTCTGTATTTTTTTTTCCATTTTTTTTCCATTTCCACTAAGAAACCAGTGAGAATAATTCCTTAGGAAAGTTAGACATTAGGGGTGTATTGTCTAAGGTAGTTTTAATACAAATTTCTGATTGCCTGTGAACCATCATCAGCTCATGTCAAGGTTTTCAGGCAGAAACATCCTGTTTCTGAAATGTTTCCAAGATGCAATCTTTAGTGTTATATAGATTAATGGCATTTTTTTTTACTGTCTTAATTAGTAGTGGTGAAAAGTTGTTAGTGTCATGTCAGAGAGCCTCATTATTTTGTTAATGACCAGATTCCCCAGCCTTTCTGAAGCATTCAGGATCATGTATTGATACAGGTGATAATGTGCCGACAATGTGCTTGAGCAGCACATAAACTGCTGACTCAGGAATATTTCCACTTGGTACTTCATGTTCTCCCCTCTGAAAATGAGTGCCTTTAATGGGGGTAAACAGTTTGGTTAAATGGAAGAATGGAGTTGCAGTTGGACAGGGTGGTGCATGTCTTTAATCTCAGCCTTCAGGAGGTACACACAATCAGATCTCTGGGACTTTGAAGCAAGCCTGGTCTACAGAGTGGTTCCAGGGTAGCCAGGGCTACATAGTGAGAATCAAAGCAATCAAACAAACAAATGAAAACAAAAATAGAGCTACAGTGATTGATCAGAGAAAGGATATGTCATATAATTACTCTTCACAATATGGCTTATTAAGAGAAAGGGCATTGAGACCAGGACCGGAGGAACAATTGAAAGGAATAGTGTGGTTATATTAAAGTCAGCACAGCAGAGACATAAGGGTGGGGGGCTACTTGCCTTTAAACCTCAAAGAAAAGCTTCTTTAAGAGGGAACTTTAAGAGAAAGCAGTCATGGTGAGATAATGTGCAGCAGCCGAGAGCAGAGAGCCACCAGAAAGATCTCAGGAGAAGAACAATTATTTGACTTGATAAGATTTGGTAGAAGTTGCATAAACATGACATTTTAAAGGGTTTTTTTTTTTTTTTTTTTTTTTTTTTTTTTTGTACATCCTTTTGTGTGATAATACGGTTTGTATTTGAAGTGTGATTTGCTTTCATCTTGCCCACTGGAAAACTTTTATTTTAAAATGTCAACTTGTCATAACCTAGAATCACCATGAGATGGGAATTTCAATTTAGGAAATGATCTAGAATCAGGTTTGTACATGACCCTGACTGGGAAAGAAGTATCTTGATTATTACGTGATAGGGGATACCCAGCCCACTTTGGGTAGAACCATTCTCTAAGCTGGGGTTTCTAAGCATGGTGAGTCTAGCTAAGCAGAAGGAAGTAGGCAGTATGGATACATTCATCTCTTTCTGTTTCTATGCGTGTGATGTAACCAGCTGCTTGAGTGCCTTCCTTGACTTCCCTGAAATCATGGACTGTAACCTGGAATTATAAGCCCCCATGCCCTCCTCCCTGAAGTAGCTTTAAGTCAGAATGTTTTAGCACAGCAACACGACTGAAACAAGAACACCTTTTAACAAAATTAATCTTGAGTCATCCATCTCCTCTGCTGCATCTATTCTACCACTATTCTTCTTTTGTCCTCATCCTTGAATTATAATTAACTAAACCATGAATTCTCAGTTAACCTTTCTCTTTTATACAAAATGTTCTCTGTTGGGCTTCCACTGGAGGCTGGCTACTGAGATGACTTTGCTTTCTGGCTAATCATTTTTAACTCTGGTTC
The DNA here is from genome assembly GCF_011762505.2 of Arvicanthis niloticus. NCBI lineage: Eukaryota > Metazoa > Chordata > Mammalia > Rodentia > Muridae > Arvicanthis > Arvicanthis niloticus. The sequence goes on from NC_047661.1 coordinate 96,903,363, forward strand.
TTCTTTCATTCTCTGTTGATAGAAAATTCACAGCTTTCCTTCAAAGGGAGTAAGAGGTAATACGAACATGGATTCAGGTTGCCCCAACTACAATGCTCCAGTGTAGCAAAAATAATGAAGTTTTTACAGGTACAGAACAAAAGAGAATTATAAACCAGGTAGTTCATTTTACAATAAACTCATGGAAACATCGGGTAGGTGAGTTCGAGCAAATCAGTAAAGCTATAGGCACAGGAGTTATTTGAAGACATTCTTAGTCTTTGGGTTGATAGAAGCCTGTTAGTAGTCTCATAGCCACAAGTACGTGAGGTTTCACACAGAGGAGAGAGGACTGGCTATGAAGGTAATTGAACAGAGCCCAAGATCATTTTGACTCTGGACCTGTGACATTCCTACTATCCACAGCCATGCCAATTATGATCAGTTGATCAGCCTTGTAGACTTATAAACAAGAGTGTAGCATTTTCTTGAGATTTCAGCTTGCACCTCTCTCCTTTTGGTAGTTTACTTACTACCAGGTGTCTAGATTCTGATTCTTCAAAGATATTTCTCTCTTTTATTGGCACATAAAATCTAAGAATTTGTATCTTTGACTAGCTCTTTGATATGTAAGGATTTCTACTCAAATGTTGATTTTTCTATTTTTTTCCTGTACTCTCTAATAAAATCCAATTAAAACTTCTCATTTCTTTCTTTACATGTTATGTCTTGAAACCTCTGATAATGTTTTTTTCCCATTAGTTAGAGGTGTGCTCAAGCAACATTCCTAAATTATAAAATCAACTTAACTAATACCTCCCATCTAATTAGACTAGGCCTACCCTATTGCTTATCCTAAACAATTAAAATTCTTTTTCCCTCATTTACTAATATTTATTTTTGATGTCTAGAAATTCTATTTGATAATGTTACAAGTCTTCACAATTCTGAAGCATCTGACTCTTTAGTGGCATGTATATATTTCTCTTTTATTTTTAAGAATATCAAGCATTTTAAAGAATATCAAGCATTTTTCTGTTGTTTAATCTGACCAACCTACTCTACACATTTTTGTAGAGACCAAATTTTGTGTCTTCTTGTTTCCTGCTGTCTGTCATGCAGGTTGTCTTGTTAACTGTGTTTTTAGTGGTTTTTTTTTTTTCATTCGTGAGCTCATAGTCCTTCAAAAAAAATTTATGGACACTTTCAGAAACATGGAGTAATGTACTTTATGAATGGAGGATGGGACTTTGTTTCTGTTATTAGCAAACATGCAAACTGGTTTATTTTCTGCAAACTTTAGTCATCAGCTCTGAAAGGCAGGCATACTGACCAAGTGTAGAGACAAGAACAGTCTTTAGCTGTTGTTGTTGACTTGTTGTTGTTGTTGTTGTTATTATTATTATCATTATTAAATTTTTTTACAGTCCAGTCATTATTACCCCTCCAGTCTGCCCTTTGACTCTTCCTCATCTCACACTTCTTCCTCCATCTTCAAGAGGATGTCCCCATTCTCCCATCCCCACACCACCAGACCTCCCCACTCCCTGGGGCCTCAAGTCTCTCAAGGGTTAGTTACATCTTCTCTCATTGGGGCCAGACCTGGCAGTGCCCTGCTGCACATGTGTTAGGGGCCTCATCTCAGCTGGTGTAGCTGTCTGGTTGGTGGCTCAGTGTCTCAGAGATCTCAGGGGTCTATTTTAGTTGAGACTGCTGGCCTTCCTATAGGGTTGCCCTGCTCCTCAGCTTCTTCCAGCTTTTCCCTAATTCAGCCACAAGGGTCCCCGGCTTCTGTAGGGTTTAAGTAGCTGCATCTGGCTCTTTCAGCTGCTTGTCGGGCCTCTCAGAGGGAAGCCAGGCTAGGTTCCTGTCTGAAGCACACCATAGCATCAGTAATAATGTCAGGCCTTGTAGCCTCCCCTTGAGCTGGATCCCACTTTGGGTCTGTCACTGGACCCCCTTTCCCTCATGCTCTACTCCATTCCTGTCTAAAAGAACTGCCATCTTTAGTTCTAACTCACAAACCTTCCTCTTACTGAATTAGTAAGAGGTACAATCCAGATCACCTAGGTCCTACCTTCCCTCAGCTCTTCTCTTTCATCCTTAAAAAAAAGCAAACCAAAACTGTGAGGAGCCGAATTTGCCATTAAAAGATGGCGCAGGCTTCTGCTTCCTGGTTCTTCACGGAAGCTTTACTTGAGAATGCGCCTGCGCATGGCGCGAAAACAGAGTATGACAATTGGATGAAAGATTTGAGCCAATGAGGGATCTGCACGTCTCACAAAGCTCTATTTAAGGAGCGGGCTTTCTGAGCTAGGGGTCCTTCCTCCACCTCACTATTAAGAGAGCTGTTTAATAAATGCTGTCAGAAGAATCCTGAAGTGTGGCGTGCTCCTTATCAGCGAGGCTGCGCGCTACACAAAACAAAACAAAAAAACTGTGTGTGGGTTCATCTCTACAATTTACGTTATCATATTTTTTGTTTGTTTGTTTGTCATACATTTGACCTTGAAGGCAAGGTTAATTGTCAATAATTTTCTGCTCTCATTTCTAGTTAGTGGTAAGGACATAATGTAGTTTGAGAGGAAGATGTACTTACCCTACCGATATTAGTAGGGTGAAATAATGTTTTTGAATTATTTGGAGCAGGGTCTATGCAGGCTCCAGCCATCCTTGAACAGGAACTATTATCATCTATTTCTTACCTCTAAAGACATCATGGCTGGGAACTGAGGTTTGGAAATACAAACAGGTTTGCATTTGTAGGGCAAATACAGACCTAGATCTTTAGATGTGATCCCTTGGCCAAGTAGCCGTGTTGCTGAATTAAAATTCCTCTACATTCTTCAGTGTTTATACGCCTTCAGAACTCAGTTTAGAAACCACTAAGGATAGATAACACCAACAGGAATATAGAACTTCATAGCTGCTTTGTGTTCTTAGGAGTTTTGCTTTGGGTTTGTCTTTTTTTTTCCCTGATACCTCAGAACCTACCATATTTTGACATTTAAATTGTATGCTAAAAAACCAAACAAAGAAACAAAACAAGAACAGTGCTTGCATCTTATAGAAATTCTTGTGCTATCTTCTTAACCATGTTTGAGCAATGGTGTCATCTTGTTTGATCCTTTTATACATTTGCTTGACAAGTATCCATTTCATTTGTAGTGGCTTCTAGGGTACAACCAGAAGATTTATATATTTTTTATAAAATTTATTGGACTATATTTATGATTTTCAATGAAAATTCTGTTCTAATGCTTGAAAGTAATAATTATAAGATCTGACTCATGTTTATACCTTCACAGCTGCTCTTCTGGACCATAAAAGATTTCTTCAAAGTGTACCATGTGATCATCTTTTAAGCAGGCCAACAGATATTTCTAACTTAATTATAGTTTGGCAGAGTGTCTCCAAAACCTCTTATCTGAACAGTGAACCCAATAATTTAATCAGCCTGTCTGTTGATTAATCACGTTCTAATCCATCTGATATCAGCCTTGAAAAAAAAAACTCTTCATCTGTTTCTTGTGAAACTTATCTCTGCGGATGCACAGCTGCTCTGAGCCATGGGTATTAATAACTTGAATAGAAGACAAAACACAATGGAGTCTCCAAGCCTGCAGAAAAAGTTTGAACTCATTAAAACAGTCATTAGGTTCTCTCCATAACCTTACCCATCCCCATGTAATCTCCCATCCACATCGCTGACTGCTTCCCCAGTTGTCACCCTCACATTAGTGAATGTAACTCCCACCTATTCTCTCTCTACTGTTTCTGAAGCTGAAAACTTGACTAATTGATAAATATTTATCAAACTCTGAATAGCAACCATAGCTGTATCCCTTCCCTTATTAACCTACGACATCTCTGTTGTATGAAAATTATTACCCAGATCAAAAGATGAGGTCAAAAAAACAAAAGACAGCCATTTTTAGTACATATCTAGTTCATATATATCTGGTGAAAAGATAAAAGACTACACAAGACTCTGACTCTTAGCATTTCTACAGTGTAAGATGCCCACGTTATAAGGTAATTAAGAGTACATTTGGCCAGGTAAGCATAAAGATCCGGTGGTTCAAAATGCCAATACCTAATCGATAGTCGATGGCATCACATTCTATTTATTACACTCTCACTGAAACACTGTCAGCTTGTAAAGTTTTCCTTTTCACTCTGTTTTCCCTTCCTGCTCCATCCACTACCTCTTACATATGGACTCTGTCTGTTCATTCAGCCCAGAAAAGCCTGAGACTAGGCATTCTGTGTAAACAACCTCTGCACACATGTTCAAATCTCATATGAAACCTGGAATACTTAAAGGGTTATTAAAATTTTGACTTTGCAAATTGTTTGCCACAAAAAAATAGGAAATGGATGATCACAGTGAGCTCAGTATTATGAAGAATTTACATTCTCCTAGGCAATCATTTTGTTTCTTTTACAGTTGTTTCCTGAATGACTTACATTCAACCCATATCTATAGGACAGGTCTTTGTTGTGAATTTAGAGAACATTGGTTGAGTACTTTCCTCTAGTACTATTGACTCATTCCACACTTTCTCCACATCCATTTCTCTGAGGAGCAACATGAACACAAATTGAATCTGCTCTATGGAAGAGGGCCAGCAAACAGAAGAATATTGAATTCAAGTTAACTCTTTCAGAGCCTACATGTTAATGTTTGGGAAAAAAGGGTTCCATGGGAACCCTTTCCATGGGAAAGGCGATCGCTGTAACCTGTAAACTCAGAGCCATGTGATCTGTGGCAGAGGATGTTGTTCAGGGAAAAGGAGAATTAGGACAGGGAAGAGAAACTGGTTAAGGGGAGGTAAGGGAGCAAAAGAGAGAAGAGAGAGCAAGTGAGAGAGACAGGAAGAAGGAATATGCAAATCAAAGCAATTAGAAAAGAGAAAAATTTTCCTGAGGTATAATTGTTTCCTTAAATTACTTAACACACTCCTTTTTCTTAAAATAAATAGACCATACTTCATTTTCCAATAGTTAACATAGTCAAATTGATATTTCTCTTCATCAAATAAATAAATAAATAAATAAATAACTTCTAGTCATTGTTACATACACTGTGTATTAATGATCACTCCTGTTATTATTCTTATTTTATATGTACACCTGAGAGTTGGTCTTAGCTACATTGCTCATTGGTAGTGTGACTGAGGAAAAATGACAAATTTCTGTTTTTCACCCTTATCAACATGATGATAGAGCTGTGATGTTCAGCTCTGATATATGTGAAAGATCTGTACTATGCGTCCCTCTATTATTAATATTTTGAAAATGACAAATGCATCACTGCTTTGATAATTTATCTAACATTTCTCAAATAATGCTGCTATTCTATGTGTGTTCTCCATGTAGATAAATTTTCCTGATGTACACAGTAAGTATTGTTACTATTTCAGGTTTTAAAGGCTGTGTTTGTGGCAGACACTAAAATGAAAAAAGATGATTTATTCAAAAGGGATTCTTATCTTACCTGTCTTGTTACCCAAACCAATCAGAACTCTTTCTGATAATTATGTTTTGAAGTAATCAAACATTGGCATATTTATTCATAAAGTAAACAATGGAAGAAAGTACTTCTATAGACATGGAATTGTGCTTGACACTGGACCAGTACTTTTACTTTCTTGAGGGTAGTGGAGTTTTGTTCAACAATATATTTGCTATTAGAATCATTTACAAAGTGTTTTTCTTCTATTATTGGAGACGTGTTTTGTTACTTAAATACTTAGACAATTACATATATTAGAAAGTGACTTCTCATGTTGTGCTTTTCATTTTTTAATTTTTCATTTGTGAACTCTAACAGCTAAACCATTTTGACCAAAAAAGATAAAATAATTAAATAAAGACATGTAGAGAAATTTAATCCAGCCACATGGATGCTCTGGCAAGGAATCACATCCAAAGACCTTCTAGGTTTATGTGATCTGACAGGAATGCAGACATGCCCTGGATTACAGTATGATCTGGGTAGAATAAATACACGACCTTAGTACACACCTTTAATCTTGAACAATAAAGGTAAGTTAGTTTGTAGAGGAAACCATGTTTTAAAGTGATGTCTAATTGAGGGGCAAAGTGATGAATTGGAGAAATATTTGGCAGAATGAGTCAGACATAGGATGCAACCAATTCTCATGAGAACAGCACGGGAGAAATAGGGAGAGGGAGAAAGAAGGGTTTGTGTGTTTGTGTGTGTGTGTGTGTGCAAGTGTATTTGTGTGGTAGCTTTGGGTAGGCAGTTTTACAGAAACAGCCTACAGAGAGAACAAACTAGATACAAGTGAAAACAGAATGACCCAAAGAATGAGTAGGAGCCAGAAAATTAGAACACATTGCCAAAGTTAGTATAAGGCCAAGCAGAGCGATTCAGTCAGAAGCTGATAGAAGCTAGATTGAATCAGTAAACTTGAAGGAGTTTAGGTCAGAACAGGTGAACCAGCCAGAATTCAGACTAAACTAGAAAGGGTGAACTTATTCAGCAGTAAGCCTCCAAGACAACAACACATGAATGAAAGTTACTTTTATAAAAACCTCCATTACAGTCTTGGAGTTTAACAGGAAAGAAAAAGTTGGTGATTATGTATCATACTTGTAACCCCAACGTTTGGAAGGGAGAAAGAGTTAGATCAGTTCGAGGCCAATCTCAACTATATAGCAAATTTAGGGGTAGACTGAGCATGTGACCCTTTCTTTAAAAAAAGAAAAAGAGAGCTTATATTTAAGTCACATGTGTTCAGGGGGCCTATCAGAATCTACAGACTATTATAGCATCCACTACATTACTGTATAGCTCAGGGAACAGATTTCCCTTTCTGGTGTTCTGAAAACTGAGCATCATCTCATCTTCAGAAATCTGTGCTAGCTCTTCTGTCCCCTGTTTAGCTGTTTTTCTCCTCTGTATACCAGCGAGGGAATCTCTCTTTTGTGTTTTCAATATACCATTCTTAAGGTTACAATTTTATACATCTCTGTGCTTAAGTGGACAATATATTGAGTGGTTGTTGTCCTATAAATTTTCCTGTAGTTTTGGCTTTGTTCGTTTGTTTGTTTGTTTGTGTGGAGACTACCCTTTTTATTCAACACCATTTATAAAATCCAGTTATGGTGGCAGACCGGACTGTAATTTACTCTGAACATTTTGGTTTTTATTTCCATCCAATGTCATTTCACCCCAGTTCTCTGTCTCGTCCCTTATGACTAAGTTTTCTTTTTCTACTCTTGGGGCCATTGTGATTATCTTCATTCAAAAGTAACCATGGAAACAGTATAATTCCTTTTTAGGGTTAGAGAAGTCAAGATAATGAACTTAAACAAATAAAATCAGGACGTTCTGCATCCAAGTCTTACTAATGTTTATAACCCACTCTCATCACCTCAGTGGCTCAGAGGGCAATGACACTTGGTTTTATAATAGTGGCTCCATTAGCACATAAAGCTAGGATGTCTCCTAATATTTCCTCCTCCATGAACATCTATTTTTGAAAATCTGAACACTGTTAATGCACTAAAGATCTGTGCCATTGTAATTTATCGTCCTTTTATAGAGAATAAACTTGTATCTTGTCTAACAGTTCCTAGCCAAGTTTATTCTATTAAGTCCCCTAAGCAATACCAATATAACTTAGCTACTAATTATTAAAGTAAATTATTCTCTTATGAAAGGATATTCAAATTCTAGTGTTCCCTGGTCAAACGCATTAGTAAGTTGTTACCCAGTTGTTGAAACTCTAGCTCTAATCATTTAGCCGAGGACAATTCGCTGGACTTCCATTACCCTTGTCACATAATTTCAAAAATCTACAATGTCTCAACCTATAGAGAAAGTTTTTGACAAATTAATTGTAAGAACAACTTAATTTGGGAGGGGGGGTAAAGAAGCTAAAATAAAGTTTCTATTACTGACCTATTACTGTGTGATTGTTTTAATTTTGTCATTTTGTCAATTTTGTCAAAATTGGTTGAACTTTTCAAATAGGAATTTTTAAAAATCTGTTAAGATACTGAGTCGCAGACTGTTCACAAATTCTACATAGTAGCTATCTATAGTATTGGAAAGAATGTTTATCATTGTTTATATTAAGAAAATTGAAAATTTGGACTATTTGAAGAGCTATTGCCAACAGGTTCTGTCTTAGTCACTGTTCTGTTGCTATGAAGAAACACCATGATCAAGGCAATTTACAAAATAAAGAATTTAGTTGGGGGACTTGCTTATAGATTCAGAGAATGAGTCCATGAGCAACATGGTGAATAGCATGGCAGCAGGCGTGGCTCTGCAGGGAGGGTGGGAAGAATAGAAGTAGGAAAGGAGGGAGGAAAGGATAGATGGAAGGAAGGAGAGAGATAGAGGGAAGGATGGAAAAGAGAATGAGGGGGGAGAGAGAGTGCGCGTGCGTGTGCGTGTGTGCGTGTGTGTGTGTGTGTGTGTGTGTGTGTGTGTGTGTGAGAGAGAGAGAGAGAGGGGGGGGGGCTTTTCCTGCTGCTAAGCACCTCAAAGCCCACTCCTAATGACATACCTTTCTAAAAAGACCACACTTCTCAATTCTTCCTAAAAAGTTCCACCAGCCAGGGAGCAAATATTAAAACACATGGGCCTATGGGGATCATTCCCATTCAAATAGCCACAGGGTCTTTGATTATTTTAATAGAAGTCATATATATGATTTATGGTAGCTTCTGAATTTAAATCTCAGAGGTTACTAAGAAACTGCACTCTGTTTTTGTCTCTGTCTCTTTCTCCCTCTTCTCACCCCTCTCTCTTTCTGTCCTCTTTCTAATAAATGAGACTGTAGCATAGGTTGGTTTCTGAACTTCACTGGATAGGATAGGTTTACAGGTGATAAGAGTATAAAATCTTAGTTCAAGAAGAGGGTTAAGTTGTATTTTTATTTCAAAGGAAGTTGATAGTTTCTTTCTAAAATTCACAGAAAATTGAGGCATGTAGCAGGTAAAAGAGAAAAACTATATTTGAAATCATATACACTAGTTCATATATAATAGCTCTTAAGCACAGTTTATTATTGTTTTAATATTTAAATTATCTTTATGCAAAACAAATATCTCTTTGTAGGCAATCTTCACAGCAACTTTTCAACTGTGCAGAACTTAATTCTTCACTCGTAGTAAATGAGAGACTCTAACCAGACTCTAAATGTGACCCTTTTCCAATCTTTATTGATTCACTTTGATGAACTGAATATCCTCTGTCCACCTCCTTCACTAAGTCTTCAGCAGCGGAACAGGTTGTTATCTGGGTTGGATTTATCCAAGAGAAAGCAATTAGAATACTGGATAGAAGGACCTCAGGGATAAAAGAGTATGAAATCTGCAAACTGGAACAGAGAAGAAAACCAGGGTCATTCAAAAGAAACATTTTCTAGAAATGCCTGCTCCAACACTGGCAGCACAATAGTGCCTACCTGGAGAGACACATGGAGCCACCCACAGGGACGCTGCATACACATGGAAGCATTTGCCAGGATGGAAATTTGACCCGTCTGCTTAAGCCTCCTGTAGTGATTCTATTTGTCATTTTAGCGTTTATGATTGTGTAACAGGGTTTTTCAACAGCAAATCAAAGCGAGGCTGGTGATATTGTGCACACACACAATAGAAGCGGGATGGCTTAATTAGTAAAAATTTAACTGGCATGATTCCTATAAGTTAAAATGTACATATTTAAGGAGGCTTTTTGTAACATTTATACCATTTATTTTATAATATACTAATTCGGATGTAAAAGTGAATGTAAATGAACAGAAATTAACATGCAATGTGAAGAAAAGTCCTTTTATCCTCTGCAACTGTAGCATTTGGCACATTCAGGAATAAATAATCTTTTGTGGCAAGGGTATGCCTTATCAAACATATGCAGATCAGCACTAATTAATGCTAATTAAGGTTTCCTGTCTATCTAGTTGGAAAAACGTCCAAATGTTATGAAATCCAGTTAGTATGCCTATTACACTAATTGTTTTATATGGGGTGGTTCTTAATTAAAATATGTAAATTGACCTTAATTGCTATATACTAATGGGGGTTCATGTTATCTCACTAAAAGTGACAAGATGGTGAGGAGGGGTACTTAAAAGACTAATTCTGATAAATCCTTAACTAAATGACCTTTATTCAAAATTAATTTTAATTGGAAGTTGGCAAAAGAAACATTTTTCCCTTTGTTTCATTTTAGTTTTAAGTAATGGAAGAATCTTATTCTTCTTTGCTAATACTCCTTTAGAAGTAGCCTGGGATTGATAATTACACTTAACAAGCTAGTCGATTTTACTGTTTATATTTATCAGGAAGTTATTGATAACCTCATTTCAGTCTTGGAAAGAGGAACTGACTTCATATTAAATATGAGACCATATACTCACAGTCACACAAATATGTTTACATATAGGAATGTAAATCTATATATCTATATGCATAGGTATATATAGATGTATACATACATACATACATACATACAGGTAATTTAACCCATTTAATTCATTATAATATGTGTTCAAGTTTAATGAGCTAGTAATAGTAATATGTTTTTCTCAGTTGATTTGCATTTAAATAACATTTTAAGAAAATTGTACATTTTGTCTTTAAACATTAATTCTTACTGGAGTTAATGATTAAAGCTACTTAGATTACATAGACCTACATGGAATTTTAATGTTTTATTTCTTTATTTATTTTTAAACTGCAAACAAACTAAAATATGTACAACCTAAATTAGCATAAAATTATTTAATTAAAATTTTTTCTTCTATGTACAATCTAGAACTGCAGTAAGTTAGCAAAAGCTAAGGAATATTTTATTCTGCCATTCCATTTGGAAATAGCATATGCTCAACCGTAATTTAAAGTATGTTAAAATCTCATCTGGAAAAATGTGAGAAGAGACTTGGTAAAATATTGTCACATGGAAATGAGTATATAATCAAGATCACAGGTTTTCTTTGTAGAACAGAGACTCAAGTGCTTTTTCTTTCATTAGGACATCGTGACTAACGTCTCACCCAGAATCATCCGGGGGACCACTTCTGGCCCCTTGTATGGCCCTGGACAAAGCTCCTTCCTCAACATTGAGCTCATCAGTGAGAAAACAGCTGCATATTGGTGTCACAGTGTCACTGAACTAAAGGCTGACTTCCCGGACAATGTAAGTGTGATTTAACATCTAAAACAAGAGAACAGGCATGGGTTGCTGAATGTTTATTTAAACATCCAATTCGTAGGCTTATAAATATTAATGCGTATAATATATTTTATTAAAGAATCTGCCAGTTGCTTGGCTGATGCATAGAAAGATAAAGAAAGAAAGCTGGAGAACTCATAAAATCCCTCCCAATGTGAGGCTTTGTTATAAATGGGCACTGGGTGCATGGAAGGAGTCTCTACATGCAGAAGCAGAAGGAATGAAATACCCATTTTATTGAGTTGGTTTTCATTGTATGTGGCTGGTATTTATGAAGGTGATGACCTTAGGGAGAAATTGCAGGCTATAAATCATCTTATACAAAGCTAAGGCTGGAACGGAATAACTTATGCGGGTTATTTATATTTTTTTTCAGTGGGAGATAATTTACCAAATAATTTAACACCCTTAGACTAAATGAACTCACTAGGTTTTGTAGAAAACTTGGTTTTTTTTGTTTTGTTTTTTTTTTTTTTTTTTTTTGTTTTTGTTTTTGTTTTTGGGTTTTTTTTTTTTTTTTTGAAACCACAGAGAATTTTTGTAGTAAAATCGAAGTTTCATGTGATAATGATAACAATTTTTTAAAAAGTATTTTCTCTTTAATTGTCTAGTTGGGGTTGTTCCTGGTACCATTCATTCTTTCTCCCACTCCCCGTTTCTATGCCTCCCCTTCTGCCTCTCTATTATTGTTTGAGCCAAGGTGAATAGAGCCTGAAATATCCAGCAGTGTGTATGTTTATGTTACAAAAAAGGGTTTTCTGCAAGGACAAGAAAAAAAGCACATGTCAATGCCCTGCTGATATGTATTTTTAAATATTTAAATACTTTTGAATGTAATGGAATTCATGAATGGTTGCTTATAACCTGAAAAATAAGTCTTCCAAAGGAAGCATGCTCCCGCCTAGCAGATCAAGAGGTATTCTTTTAGGTAGTTTGAATGTTTCTGTATACTCTCTTACTCTGAACCAAATACAGTCATGTAGAACAGGTATAATTTATCTTCCTCAAAACAGCCCCTCATATGGGAAGGGAACTATGGAGACACATCAGAAACCTCTAGCATCTGCTCATTAGGAGTTCCTCAGGTTGGGAGCCTGATGTTGCAATTATCTCTCCTGTGATACAGTTATGTCACTGTGACAATGATGCCAAGTGTTTGTCTTCTAAAGAAGCCATATTTTCGAGGATGTTTCCCCTTAGGTAGCTGAGCACAGGAGACTTATCTGTAAAAATCGAGAATGTTAATCAGTATACTAACTTGGTGTGTAGTAGTGCATACTCTGCTAGGTACTGAACATTTCATTGTTATCACAATGGGAGGGAGGTACTTAATAAATCACTTCCTGTGTGCTTGACATTGTTATAAAAGCTTTGTATATTTTAAACTTGCCAAATCCTTCAACCTCTTGATAAAATAGATACTGTTACATGCCCCAGTCTGTAGTGGAGGAAACCCAAGCACACAGCGGTAAAGGATCTTGCTTATGATTGAATATGTAATCTATTCTGAGGTTGAAGTTGGAATTTAAATTTTGCTTTTATTTTCTACACCCCTGTGTACTAGTGTCTTCGATGTACGTGCCTAGGTTGCTCTTTAGAATTCAGTATTTCTTTTTAAAGTAACATATAAAACAGTATGAAATAAATATTTCCCCCAAAACTGTTTCACTGTTGACTGAAACCAATGTTTCTGAGAAACAAACAGACAAAAACCTATTTTCTTTGAAAAAGTCATGGCCAGCGATGGCTTTCTAAAACTCACATGATACTGTCTGCTTTTTTTCTGAGGCAGGAATAAGTTCTTATAATAGTGGGTCCCAAGAAATGACAATCAGAAAACGGGGACTCTGGGTTGAAGCCCCTGGCTCTCTGATCCCACAGCCAAGCAGAAAGAAGAGGTACTTTAAATGTTAAATCACCCTGGCAACGAACATCTTCTCTTATAAGGTTTGTGTGTGTTTGAAAAATATAATACATGAGGGTTTTTTCCCAATTCTTTCTGCATTTATTTTGCATCCATTCGTCTTTTTCTGTATTTTTAGAACTCATTTCTACCATGTTAACTCCCCACACCAAAGATAACATTTTAAACACAATTAAAGTGGCAATTCTCATTGGAAACCATGGAAAGAGTGCGTGTGCACCCAGATATAGCCATGCTGAGAGGACCATCTCCCCCACTGCTTCAGAATCACTCTGACGCCAAATTCAACGAGCTGAGTGAAGGGAAGTGACCCTTCATTTTCCAACTTTAATTATCGCTCTCACTGGAGTTTTCCCACATCATTCTCAAGTGTGTGGCTGCCACCTTTAATGACAGGGATTGGATAATTTAACCCACTGTGGCAGCTTCTAAGCAAGGGCTAAGTTTTCTGAGAAAGAAATTGTGCCATGGAGAAGCAGGCAGCTAATATCCGTAGTTAGGGTTTCTTTCCAGATGGGAGAGACTACAGCTGCATATGAGTCAGAGGAGACAGCCACAGAGCAGTGTGCATTTGAAGGTAAGAAGGCTTTAGACGGTGATGTGAGGGATCCTGGAACTAGCGCTGCAACAGAGCCTGCCTTCAAGTTAGACTTTCTCGGCTCTCAATTTTTTCTTTATATTTATCTGTGAATTAAATTTGGCACAGGGATCATTGTAGTGACAAGTTATTACTAACAGAGTTTTTGTTCATGAGCTGAGATTTTTGCAAAGCTTATTATGAAATATACTGTATAATTAGGGCTTACAGAAATCAGTTTAAAATGAATCTTTTCACCAGTGTTACAAAAGCCGAGAGCTGGTATATTTTAGGCTTGATTTAGAAAAAAAAAAAAAGTTTTTCAAGATTAAAAAAAAATAACCAAAAATATATATCCCATGATTTGCCTGAATGTACTGACATAGCAAGAAAAGACTTTTTTTTTTTTTTTAACTCATTTGGTCAACTAGAAGTTAGGGGAAGGTTAACACTTAGCACTGAATGTTCTGGTAAAGACAGAACAGACCAGAATGAGTGCTTTTTTGTGGAGATATTAGCAGATGGACAGTGGCTAGGTAAAGATTCGTTCTCTACATGACTATCACATCCTCATTGGTAATGAAACCATGTTTCAGCTAAGGGCTGAGCCCACAACTAATTTCACAATACTCTAAAGAAGCTGATCTCTATCCACGTTCCTGGTCAGTAGACTCTGCATGCAGATTCTTAATCTGTGTACCAGAGACTCCTTCCATCAAGGGTAAAATTTAAGCCCCCTTGCTTTTCTGAATAATAAAGGCATGATTCAAAATTCTTAACGTTATGAAGGATCACCCTAAGGTTATAAAGGATATGTAAAAGTGAAATATTCAAAGTACATTTGAAAAATAGGGGAGAGAGAGGAAGCTGGTGAGGTGGATTAGCGGGTAAAGGGCTTACTCTGCCAGCATGCAGATCTGAATTCTGATTCCAGCATCCACATAAAAAGTCTGGAGCTGTGGCATGCATGTATAATGCCTGCATTGGGGCTGTGGTGGCCAGGAGGGAGAGACAGGCTGAGCCCAGTTGCTCACTGGATGGCTATTCTAGTTCATTTGAGTTGTAGGTTCAGTAAGAGACTCCTGCATCAAAAAGGTAAAGACCAATAGAAGAAGGCTCTTTAACAGACCTCTGGCCTCCAGGAGAGTCTTTACTAGACCTCTGCTCTCCACACACATATGCACGAGCATGCACACTCGCCACATATATGTGCAAGAACATATACCACAAACATGTCCAAAGTAAAAATAAGATAAATACATATAGTCATAATTTTTAAAAATTGTCGTCTTTTTCCATTTTTCACATGTATGCATTGCACATTGAGAACATTCCCCTCAACCTTACTCAAGTCCTTCCTTCCTTCTTCTTCTTTCTTTCATCTGTCTGTCTCCCTGCATATCCCTTTTATTTCTCTAGACACTTTTATTCTTTTTTCATACCACATATTTCTAGCAGTGGAAGAAAATACATGCCATTTGACTTGAGGTGTTTTTTGTTTCTGTTTTGTTTTGGTTTGGGGTTTGTATTTCTCTTTGAGCGATGATCTCATATGAGTGAGTCAGGCTGCAAACTCACTATGTAGCCTAAACTAAATTTCTGATTTTCTTATCCATATCTAGCAAGTGGTAGGATTATAGCTGTACATCACCATTTCCCACTTATACCACTCACTGATATAGACAAAAAAAAAATCCCAGTTCTGGGTCTGCCATCACAACTTTGATGTAGCAGTTGAGCAGAGACCTTCAGGTGGCCAGTTCAACTGTGTTAGGACTCCCCGTGATTTCTGCCTACGCAAATTTGAGTCATCCACAAAACTGAGATGATTTGTGGCATTCGTGATTACAAATACTGAAATCCAGTATTTCAGTATTTGTAATCATTAATAGAAAATAAAAATATTTTTATTGACGATCAAGATTGTGTTTTGCGTTCTACTACAGCAAGGCATCTGTACATAGGCTAAGAACTCAAGTCTGACTCCATATTACAATCATTTGGGGAACTGAAGAAAAAACTAAGGTTCAGTCCTGTCTGAGTTCAATTATGTGAGAAATTGTGGTATGGACACAATTTTTGTGTGAATGTGTGTGTACAGGTGTACAGACAGTATACATTTTCTGTAAAGCTCATTGGATATTTGTTTCTTACACAATCGGCATTATTTATGAACCTTGATATATGAAACTCCTACATTAGAATTATTCACTAACATCATTTTCTTTTATTCTGGAACTGAGCCTCAAATGCTGCTTTGTTTATCAAATACAGATCAGAAGAGCAGTAAAGATGGTATATTCCTGTCCTGACCCAGGGCTAGTGTGAGGCAGGAGAACTAGAAATCTTTCCATCATAACTTGGGAAGGTATGCTGCTTTGTGCTTTGTTTTCTCTCCCTCCCTCCCTCCCTCCCTCCCTCCCTCCCTCCCTCCCTCCCTCCCTCCCTCTCTCCCTCCCTCCTTCCCTCCCTCCCTCCCTCTACCTTCTCTCTCTCTCTCTCTCTCTCTCTCTCTCTCTCTCTCTCTCTCTCTCTCTGTGTGTGTGTATCTAGAAATCTGAAGGCTGGCAGATAGAGGCAGACTATGGCTTCATTTGAATACATAGAATGTTCTTTGTTTCTTCTATGGGTACCTGAGTAGGGTCTTCTTGTAGGCTCCATATGGGTTCATGTGGCACAAACAGGCCTCATTTTTTTAAAGATATTTACAATTTACTTATAGTTACTGGAGGGAGAGATTGGGCTTTTGTTACTCAGTCAATTTGTTTAGAAAAAAATGCAATCTAGTAATAAAGTATATACCTGCTGTCTTGTCAGCAATGACTTAAAACTTGGCAAGTTAAATGTCTCATTGAAGACCGGATTTTGATTCTCTCCTCATAGCCAGAGGAGAATATTCACGAGCAGAAATTCAAGAGTCCCTTGACTTGATTCTGCCTTTGCACCCTCTGGAATTTTCTGAGCTTGTCAAGTCTCTGGTTCTACCCATTTCTACAAGCTGATTAAAAAGTAATAAATTAAGAAACTACTGGAGCAGCTGCTGAAGGGAAGGCCAGTGTGTCCCTTGGAAATGGTTCCCTCATTCACGCAACAGTGATTTCTTAATACTGTTTATAAATTCCTGAGGATAGGGGTATTTCTCAGCCTCCCTCCTTTACTTAACTTCTAGATGAATCTTTTCTCTAATAAACTATTAGTGATATCTCCTTGGATTCGTAAACAATTTGTTTATAAATTGAGATGAATCATAATAGTACTGGGAATTTTGAAATTGAATGAGAGTACAATAGTCCATGTCCTGTCATTTTCACAAAATTCTCTTCTGACTTTCCTAGAGTTGATAAAGGCAGACGGCTCATAGTCAGTATAGGTGATAGCAGAAATATATGACTGTAATACCTCATAGGTCATTATAAAGATTGCTTGAGAAATGATGAAGGAACATTCTGAGATATTGCAATTATTCACTTCTATGTATTACAGTCCATAAAAGACTTCTTTGTATGTTACTTTTATTTCTAGTATAAGGAGTCAATTTTTTATGATAGATTCCACAAGAGATATTTGGTAAGCCAAAGGTAATAGCACAGTTGTAGCAATTAAAACATATAGTAAAAAGTGATTTTCAAAAATTATATGAACTACTGCTTTATATAAAAAGTTACCTTTAAATATATAGCAATTTAAAAACAGTTAAAGCCTGAGCCAGGCCTAGTGGCACATGCCTTGAGAAGAGATAAGATGATTGTAAGTTTGAGCTCTGTAGGCTACATAGTAAGACCCAGTCTCAAATACATATATATATATATTTGAGACATATATATACATATATATGTATTTGTATATATACATATATGTGTATATATGTATATATGTGTATATATACATATGTATATATATATATGTGTGTGTATATATATGTATATATGTGTGTATATATATATATATACTAAAATTTTATTGTCATATGACATTCAAGGTTTTCTGTCCAATCTTTTATTTATTGTGCTCCTTTGCTTTCCTCTCATTTATTCGTTTGATCACATAGCTTCCCTTTATCAACACTGGAAGAATGGCAGTTAGTTGTATTTCAAGACTAAGCACAGAAGCCAAAGAAAAGCACTGAAATGTGTTTAATTATCCAAAACCCCAGCAAAGATGAATGCATCAGAATGTGTAGTGGTATGGCTAACTTGTAGCTCTGTGATTGGTTTTTACTTTCTGTATCTAAGTATTTTTAACTCAATTTTTTAGTGTTTTGGAGATTACCATATTTACATAATTTTTACTTCTCTCATTCTTCTAAGCACTCCCATGCCAACCATCCCATTCCCTCTAAAATTTATGACCTCTCCTATAAATATGTGTACGTTTATATCTATCTGTGTACATGTGTGTGCACATACACACAGACACACACAGAGAGACACGCACAAACACACAGATGCACACACACACACACATGCACACATGCAGGATAGACACGCACAAACACACAGATGCACACACACACACACACACATGCACACATGCAGGCATTTGGATAGCCTACTAAAGGGCTCATTCCTGGAGAAAACTGACTCTCTGTCTTTCAGCAGCCATTCATCTAGGACTGGAATAGTGTGAAATTTTCACACCAGGATCAACTTGACTACCAGTATTGTCATTATTTAGGCTGTGTTTAGGTGGCCATACTGTGGACATTTCATAAGTCCACCACCTGCCAAATGTCTAGAAGATGCTATCTAGCAGCAGGTAGATCCTCTGCCTCCTAAAAATCCTTCTGCCATTTTTTTGTATCTGTTCTCTGGTGCTTATGTGTAGGTCTTGAGTTATGTATGTTCCAGTGAGACTAGAAACCTCATGTCAGTTCCCTGCATTTTGACCATTTATGGATCTCTGTAGGGGCCTCTGTCACTATAAAGGGCAACATCTTTGATGAGAGATGAAAGCTGTACTTAGCTGAGGGAATAATAATATTTAGAATATAGTTAGAAAAATTGTTGACTTATGAAAAATGACATATTGCTCATTGACATAGTGGTTCAGGAAAGTGACAATATATGTTCTCCTATAGAATTATGAACTTTCAAGCTATGGGTACTTGACTAGGTTATAGTGCCAGGCATGAGTTCCTGCTACTGACAGGATTTTCAGCCTAATTAGACAACTATCGGTTGTAGCTAAATCAAACTGTTACTACCACACCATTGCGGACATCTTGTCAGGCAGACCAGCTGTTGTTGTGGCTCATGGGCTTTGACTTGTGGGACTGTGCAGAGGGACTGAGGAGGGGGTGTCCAAATATTTTCTTGAGATAGATGTATCCAGACTTCTAAGAGAAGTTTTGGCTACAACTTAGGTAGAGTATGGAAAACTTGACTTACTCTCCCAACAG
Source organism: Arvicanthis niloticus (assembly GCF_011762505.2). Lineage (NCBI taxonomy): Eukaryota > Metazoa > Chordata > Mammalia > Rodentia > Muridae > Arvicanthis > Arvicanthis niloticus. The sequence goes on from NC_047661.1 coordinate 96,922,465, forward strand.
AAATAACAAAAATCAAATGTCATAAGGGGTTTAAGACCCAGAATATTAGACAGTAAAGACAGTAATCACTTTAATATGAACAAAACAAAGTTCTTCCTTCCACTGAGAGTTTCTGGGAATGAACTGAGTCAGAGCCAAGGGATCTGAGGGATCAAATTCACAAGACAGAGAACAAGACAGGAAAGACATGGAGAACAGGGAAGATGTCAAAAACCTACCCAGAAGCCCCCTGCACACCTCACTTTAGCAATACACACAGTGTGAAGCAAAATATAAATTAGTTTGTTCATGTGGATGAACAAGTCTATAGAGAGGAATTGCCTGAGTGGAGTAGAAGACAAGGGCTTGGTGTGTGTGTGTGTGTGTCTTGCTTTGTTTTGTTGTTCTCCATAGACCAGGAATAGCAACAAACTGAAAAGCTGCAGCAATGAAAACCACTGTAAAGAATACAAGAAAGGGTCCCAATTCAGGCATAGTTATTTAACGAGGCTGAAATTAGTAACTTAAAGCAAAACATGAAATATTTTTTGAGGAATACAGAAATATCTAGTTTAACAATGATAAAATTCAAAGTGACTTGCAGCCAATAAAATTCACATGCTATATAATAAATAGAAAAATATAACTTAAAATTAAAGGAAGAATCAATTGATATAATCCATTTCAGAACTAACAAGACAGAATTATTATTAAAACTATTCCAAATGGTCAAATGTCTAAGTGATAAAAGACAGATAAAAGATTTAAGCTCCCAAAGATTTAAAAACTGCTATGAATTGGGTAAGAAATATGATAGAAGTTATAAACAACCTATTAGGCATTTCAAAAGAATAGCAAACTTAAAGACACTGAAATAAAAATTATGAAAAGCGAGAATTTTAGAAGAAAGAAGGAGAGTCAGACATAGAAGCCAAGAATCCACAATAAAATCTAGTTGTAGACATAAAATGGTCCACTCTCTACAAAAGAGGGAGGATGAAAGGAAAAGTGAACACAGATAAGTCAGATGTGGCTGCTCAAGCCCATGAGCTCATCACAGGAAAAGCTTGATCAGGGGGATTAGTGTGAGCCTGAAGACAGCTTGGTATACATAGTAAGTTCCAGACAGTCTGAACTCCAGTGTGATGGTGAGGGGATAGTTTTCTGCCCTATGTATTCAAATGCTAATTTCTATGCTCAGAGATCTGTTTGCTCAGATGGGATATTGTCATTATTATTGAAGCATCTCCTGTCTCAATGTTGTATAAAAATCGTTCTTCTTCATGTCTGATCAGTTAATAAAGAACTGATCAGCCTGTAGCTGGGTAGAAAAGTTAAAGTAAGACGTCAATTCCCAGTGAGGAGTTCCCAGATGGAAAGAGTCACTATAAAGGAGTCACCATGAAGACACAGATGAAGAAGGAGGTATCATATTCAGACTAAGATGACAGGTAACACCACATGGCTGGGAAGTCTAAGCCAGTATAGTTTAGTTAGAATAAATAAAAATTTGCCCAGCTAAAGTACCTGAAGCTTATTCAGAATATAAAGGTTTCCAAGTCAGAGCAAGGGAGGGTGAAGAAAAGCCCCATGTTTTTACAGTGTGAGACTTGAGCCAGGTGACAGAGTTAAGCCTGATCATTTCATGTTTCATTGAAAATATAAATAGCCTAAACACCTCAATTAAAATGCAGATATTTAATGACTAGTTATGAAAGTAAGACTCAACTATATTTAAGATACAATTTTAAGTATTAACCTTAAACATGATTATACAAAGGCATTGAAATAATATTCCATGTCAACTCTAATAAAATGAATATTATTTAATTAATAATAACTAAAACAGTTATCAAAGCAAGAATTTTACCTTGACTCAACACAACAGAAATATCATGTTGTCATGGTAAAGGATCAATTTATCCACAAACCCTAAAAGCACTATTTATATACATAATAACAGCACTGGAAGAGTCATGAAGCAAAAACCAATATAGCTTTCAGGAACAATGAGAAAGCCTGCAATTATATTTCAGTATCTATTACCTTGATATCAGTAATTAATAGAATGAAACTATCAAATCTGAAAAACACTATCAATTAACTTATCTAATCGACATGTTTCGAACATACCATTCAATGGCAATAAACATAGGTTTCTTTTTTTAAGGTTTTCAGAGTGTTCAGAAAGCTAGGCCATATTCTCTTCCACAGAAGAAGTCCTAATGCTTTAAAAAATTCAAGCCATACAAAGTGTACACTCGGATGACAAAATAATATAGTTCACAATTAAAACAATAACATTTTGAAAAATCCTCAGTTAAAAAGACAATTAATATACTCTTAACTCTTGGACTCAGAAAATGAAATTTAAAAATATTTTGAAGTAAAGGATAATTAAACTATGCCTAAATTTGTTGTGTGGCATGCTACTAGTCACAAGAAAAACTACACTATTGAATGCATGAGAGATAAGTGAAGGAAAATATCAAATTAATGACCTCATCGTAGTCTACCTACAAAAGTAGGATGGAAAGTTAGTTATGCTAAAATAAATAATAAAACAATGTACAATGATCAATAGTGTGGGAGGAAATCAGTGAGAAGAGCAAATATAGGAGGAAACCAAACCTGGTTTGAGCAGATCATAACAGACAAAATTTTAGCAAGACTCATCAGAATTAATAATTAGAAAATAATTAAAACAAACAAAAATTGAAGAGATGTCAGTTTCTAATATGCAGAACGAGACAAGTAACTCCACAATATTTATTGAAAATAAAATAACACTCTTAATCTTAGTATTTTTTTTTCTGTTGCTATGATAAAATACTCTGGCAGAAACAGCTCAAGAGAGACTGTTAATTTCAGCTCACTACTTTGAAGTACAATCTATCATTACAGGAATCAAATCAAGGATCCAGAGCTTGAAAAAGCTGGCCACTCTGCATCTACCATTAGGAAACAAACTGTTTCCTAGTTCTGCAATTAGGAAACAAAGGAAACCTGTGTTCAGCACACTTTTTCCATTGTATGCAGTCCAGGAGTGCAGCTCAGAGAATCCTGCTGCCCTCTGTCCATAGAAGTGTACGTCACTAAATCAGTTTAAAAACAGGTTCTCTATAAAATGATAATAGCACTTTTGATGAGATGTGTCTTAAGATTCATTTCCAACTGGACTGAATTCAAACGCCATGCTCAATTCAGACTCAGCCAAGCTCCCAGGCTGCCCTGGGTACATCAGAGTCATCCACAAATTTATCTCTCATTGCCAGCATCTTCACTTTGATGCTGAGTCATAGGAACTCACAGGAAGTTAAAACAGACCTTAGCTCCTATTAAGAAATATAAGGCATGTTGGCTGAATTTCTAAGCTTTGGCTTTGTGAGAGATTAAAATGTTGGTGGTTCATGTCATTCAGTAAAAGAAAAATCTTAAGAGCAATCTATCAAACCTTTTAAAGTAGTCATTATATAAGCCTTAAAGAGTTACAATACAGGCTTTTGCAAATTCCTTGTCTTTTTGTAATCAGACTGCCTTTGGGTAAGAATCATGTCTCTCTGATTTGGAGGCATGGCACTGAGCATGGTGAATAGCTAGAAAGAAGCCCAGGGGAGTGGGGAAATGCAGTGAACTTAGAGTCTTCTTTATCTGAATAAATTCATGGAGATCAGCCAGGTCTCCATGCTCCCAAATGAAGATCAAGGTCAAACCTAGAAAAGCTAAGAGGGTTCAGTGGGTTCACTTACTTTAATATTTATCTGGTAATCTTTGTGTTCTAATCTTTGGAGGACTCAATCCTAATACCTCCTTCATAGGTATAGGGATGACAGAGAAGAGGAATAATCAAGTGAAACTGTTAATTAAGAGTTCCCTCCACATCCTCACTAACATCTGCTGTCACCTGTGTTTTTGATCTTAGCCATTCTGACTGGTGTGAGGTGGAATCTCAGAGTTGTTTTGATTTGCATTTCCTTGATGACTAAGGATGCTGAACACTTCTTTAGGTGCTTCTCAGCCATTCAAGTTTCCTCAGTTGAGAATTCCTTGCTTAGCTCTGTACCCCATTTTTAATAGGGTTATTTGATTATCTAGAGACTAATTTCTTCAGTTCTTTGTATACCTTGGATATTAGTCCTCTATCAGATGTAGGATTGGTAAAGATCTTTTTCCAATCTGTTGGTTTCCGGTTTGTCCTATTGACAGTGTCCTTTGCTTTACAGAAGCTTTGCAGTTTTATGAGGTCCCATTTGTTAATTCTTGATCTTAGAGCATAAGCCATTGGTGTTCTGTTCAGGAACATTTCCCCTGTGTCCATGTGTTCGAGGCTTTCTCCCATTTTCTCTTCTATTAGTTTCAGTATAGCTGGTTTTATGTGGAGGTCCTTGATCCACTTGGACTTGAGCTTTGTACAAGGAGATAAGTACATGTGTTGTGGGAGATCTACACATGGGCACAGGGATTGCAAGCTGGTACAACCACTATGGAAAGCAGTCTGGCATATACCCAGAAGATGCTCCAACATATAACAAGGACACATGTTCCACTATGTTCATAGCAGCCTTATTTATAATAACCAGAAGCTGGAAAGAACCCAGATGTCCTTCAACAGAGGAATGGATACAGAAAATGCAGCACATTTACACAATGGAGTACTACTCAGCCATTAAAAACAATAAGTTCATGAAATTCTTAGACAAATAAATGGAACTGGAAAATATCATCCTCAGTGAGGTCACCCAATCACAAAAGAACACACATGGTATGCACTCACTGATAAGTGTATATTAGCCCAAAAGCTCATAATACCTAAGATATACAATGCATAGACTACATGAAACTCAAGAAGAAGGAAGACCAAAGTGTGGGTGCTTTGGTCCTACTTAGAAGGAATAACAAAATACTCAACCAGAGCTCCCAGGGTCTGAACCTCCAGCCTGAGAACACAAATGGAAGGAATCATGGCTCCACCTGTATAGGTAGTTGAGGGTGGCTTTGTCAGGCATCAGTGCAAGTGGAGGGCCTTGGTCCCTGAAAGTTTGAATTCCCTAGTGTTGGGGAATTTGAGAGCAGGGAGGCAGGAATGGGTGGATGGTGGGAGCACACCCTCCTAGAAATAGGAGGAGGGGGGATGAGATAAAGGGTTTTGGGAGAATGGGAGAGGAGATAACATTGAAAGGTTAATAAATAAAGTATCCAATAAAACAAAAAGCAGATAATGGGTCTGGCAAATGTAATTGAGCAGTCGAGGCTTTTTGTCAACAATTTATTACCTGGATTTCGTATAATCCTCAAGGACAAGGTATTGTGGAAGAGGCCCATGGAACTTTAAAAAGATTGGTGAGACATACTGTTGCTGAGACAAAGAATGATTCCAACCTGTGAGCTTGCTGAATGCCCTGACATGGGGACTGGGGAACTGTATTGGACATATGTTCTTGATCCACCTTTGGCTTGACTATATCCCAGATGGGACAAGCTGCCTTGCCTCAAGTTCTTAGACCTTGTGGGATAGATAATCGAAAAGAAAAATTATGTCTCCTATATCCTTTTTAAAGGTGACCAGCTATTTGGACACAATCATGTACTGGTCTAGAAATCAATCCAATATAGGAAATAACAGTCTACTTTTGGAAGACTGGATCTGGACTTTGTCAGAGACATATTTGAAAGTTAGCTGTAGCTCACTATGATGTTACAATAGAAAGAGATAAAGTTGGGACAGGATCTGAACTTCAAACAAGGGTTAGTGCATGTTTTAAGGCTCTTTTAATTGTCAAGTTAAAATTGGTTTTGTCTCTTCTAGAGTATTTATTGTAAGTTGCATTGACTGTATAATTTCCAATTATGTTAGTGTGTTGAAACCTGGCATGTCTGTTACAGGGGTCTATCAACCAGCTTTTGTTTCACTACCCTGAGTATTAGAAAACCTTGATTCTCTGAAAAAAAAGCTTGAAAGTGCTGGAAGAAGTGAGTTGGGCTTTAAGCAGAAGCAAGAGGGTAGCAGGCTTGATTATTGCTGGTATTAACAGCTTTAATTCCATTAATTGCTAGCACCACTGCTTCTGCAATAGCATTGACACAAGGAGTTAAGACAACTCTTTTTGTTAACCATCTAGCAAAAAAGAAATGTTACTAATGTTTTGAGTATACAAAAGGATGTTTGGAACAACAAATGATGCTCTATAACCCATTCAAATTATCTGAAGGAGGTTCAGGGTTCAAGAGCTAGGAGCCATCCCAAGTGTCATGACAAATATCACTGTAGTAGTGTTCCTTTTGAAATTCACAATGATTATCATTATAAGTAAAAAAAAAAAAAAGTTTAAAGACACCTGTAGAATATTTGGCATAATCCTAACACCTCTCGGGGTGTGTTAACATTGCATAGTGAGATTATGAATTTAAAAAATACTACTCTGTTGACCTTTGATGCTGCAGATAATGTCAATAAAATTATCCATGGCCTGAGGTCAGTATTTTCATTTTGGTCAAACCTCAGAAATGGTATATAGAGCTTGATCAGGCTAGCCATTCTTGTCCTGGAAATACTTTTATTCCTGTCCACCATGTTAAAGTTTGTCTTTAACAACATCAACATGTTGGCAGCCAAAGTACATGTCTTGAACCTGAAAATGGACCCCCAGACAGAGTTATTAAATTAATAGGCTGGCAAGCCAAGGACGGGTAAGATTCTGCACAGAGCCTTACCAACCTTTTGATAATGCTTTTGATAATGAATATTTTATGATGGGTAAGGAAGGCATTCTTGTCAGAATGACCTAAGACAGGCTCAGTTTTGTTAATGAAATAAAAAAGGGGAAGAGGTGGAGAGCTTTTGGGGCTGCTTGGCAAGAAACTGACATTGGACAAGAACAAGGAAGAAGGCTTCAAGCAGGAATCTGACATTAGACTAGAACAAAGAAGTAATTTCAGGTAGGAAACTAAATTGTAGGCTACAACAAAGAAATAATCTCAGGCAGGAATGTAAATATTAGACTAGAACAAAGAAACAATTTCAGACAAGAATCTAAATTTTAGGCTAGAACAAGAAAGTGGGCCTCAGACATGTAAATGACCTTAGGCTAGGACAGGGAAGTAGGCTCAGATACTTTGGTCATCCTGACAAGTCTTTAGAAATGGTGATCACAGGAGTGTTCACATAATTGGGTTTAATGCCCTGGTTTTTCTTTGGCCATTTGTGTTTATTGCATTGCTTGTTCCTCAACGATTTGCATTTCATGTATTGCTAGACCCTCAACCTTAATACTTGCATTTGTTAAGTATGGTATTATTAATACTTAATACCTCAACCTAGAACTGACCTTAATACTTGCATGTAATCAAAATGATATAAAAGCATAGAGGAAGAGGGGGTATAGAATAAGGGGTTCTAGGGAGGGGAAATGGGGAAAGGGGATGACATATGTATTATAAATAAATAAAATACGCAATAAAAATAACAACAACAAAAAAGAGAGTTATCTCTATACTTCTCTGCTCAAACCGCTAATATTTATCTTCTCCTAGTCTCTAAGGCAACTTAATCTGCTAACTTTTAAATTTTGATTTAGAAAATGCCCCTTTTGTTTTATGGAGTTGAAATTAAGTAGGCAAGATCAAGGTTATTAATAAAGGAAGACTCTATACTTACATGCTCTTCCCCCTCCATCCTTCTCTCAATCCTTCCCTCCTCCTTCCCTCTCTTCATCCCTCCCTTCAGTTTTTTTCCTATGTGCAGGGTTATTGATACCATTTTCTCTTCAAACTTTTTGATTATTATTTTTATACACAAAGGGAATACTCTTAAATTATTTTGGTTTTCATGAGGAACTAATTTCATATCTCTCACCTTAGATCTTTTAAGACATTTACTTAAAATCATTTTATTTATTTATTTATTTATTTATTTATGCATCCTAACCACAGTTCTCCTCCCTCCTCTCCTCCCAATCCCTCTCCCACCACTTCCCTTCTTCCACACCTCCCTTCCCCGATCTACTCCTACTCCATTTCTCTTTAGAAGACAAGTCTCCTGTAGATAATAACATCAACCAGCCATGACATATCAGGTTGCAGTAAGAATAGACTTCCTATTAAGTCTAGAGGAGGCAACCCAATAGAAAGAAGAAAAGGGTCCCAAAGAGAATGAGAGACATCTCCTGATCCCACTGTTAGGTGTCCCACAAAATCAAGCTGTACAACTGTTACATATGTGCAGAGGTCGTAGGTCAGTCACATGAAGGCTCCCTGGTTGGTGGTTCAGTCTCTGTGAGATCCTATAGGCCCAGGTTACTTGATCCTATGAGCTTTCTTGTGGTGTCCTTGACCCCTCTACAATCCTTCCTGTCCCTCTTCTGCAGGATTCCATAAGCTCTGCCTTATGTTTGGCTGTGAGTCTCTGCGTATGTTTCCATCAGTTGCTCCCTGAAGCCTTTCTGATGACAACTGGACTAGACAGATACCAATCTATTAGTATAGCAGACTATTATGAGAAATTATTTCATTGATTTTTTTTCTCATGTTGGCCATTTGTGTTTGATCTATTGTATGTCTCTGGGCTATGCAGCCTATGGTTCCTGGTCTTCTAGACAATGTCAGGACTGGGATTCCTCTTATGGTATTGGTCTCAAACTGGACCAGTCATAGATGTCTACGTCCTCAATTTCTGTGTCACCTTTACCCCAGTACATTTGTAGAAAGGACAAATTGTAGGTCAAAATTTTGTTGCTGGGTTTGTGTCCCAAGCCCCATTACTGGAAGTCATTTCTAGTTATAGGAGATGCACCATTTAGGCTCCATGCCCCCATTGCTAGGAGTCTTAGCTAGGGTAACACTCATACGTTACTGGGAATTTCCATTGCCTTAGGTTTCTAGTTCATTCCAGAGATGTACCTCCCCATTCCAGTTCTCTTTCCTAGTACTCTCTCCCTCCATCCTCCCCTGACCTGGTCCTTCCTTTTCCCATCCTCATCCCCACCCCAGTTAAGTCCCTTGTCCCCATCTACCTGCTATGTCTATATGTCTATTTTATGTCCCCTTCTCAGTGAGATTCAGGCATCAAGGCAATTTTTTAAACATTAATAAATTATCATTTTAAAGTTCCCCAAACTCTATTTATTAATCATTTTCTTTTAAACTCGTTTGTGTAGATTGGTAATTGATCCCACTTGGGTTGAATGTAAGTCTGTGCCTGTGATTACAAGCATGATCCAGATCATTATAAACCATCGTAAAGGATTCCGGTCTTGGGAGACATTTGATTACCTGTTTAGTGTCTGGCCAGGCTGAAAAAACATCCTTCAAATATCACAAACAAGGAATGCTTTAATAGAACAGGTAAACATGTGAAACAAACCATCATCTGACTCGAAAGATGTAGCTATATCTTCATTTAAAGAAGCAAAATCACAGTCACAACTCTCCTAGATTTTGGAAGCTTTTGGAAGGAGTATATACAAGGTCCAGTCACTGGGACGCTCTCTCACTGACAGCAGGCAGAAAAGAATCTAAAGCCAAAGAGCCAACCCATCAGGAAAGACAGCACTAGATTTTCACTGGTCTTTATGCTCTCGTCTGTTTTATATCAACATCAGAACAGAGAAGGCTTAATAGAAAATAAAAGAAAGAAAGAAAGAAAAAGAAATAAGCAGTGACACCTGGCAATGGGCTTTGCCAGAAAGCAATCCTTGATTCAAAAAAAGAAAAAAGAAAGAAAGAAAGAAAGAAAGAAAGAAAGAAAGAAAGAAAGAAAGAAAGAAAGAAAAAAGTGGGGAAAGAAAGAAAGAAGGAAGGAAGGAAAGAAGGAAGGAAGGAAGGAAGGAAGGAAGGAAGGAAGGAAGAAAAGAAGGAAAAGCTACAAAGTGACAAGGGGTTTAATATACAAATCCTAGGATTAATAATGTATACCAGCTTCACAGAGAACTGCTTCAGTTGAGTCTGTACTTCTTTTTGTTCATTTCTCAATAACTTAGCGAAGAAGGTAAAGTAAGTTTATCCTCCCAGTTTGTGATAAGGATCTGATATCGAGGTGAAGAGAAATAATTTTTCTCAGATATTTCTCAAACTCTAAGTGCTAGGATTTTGACACATTAATGGGTTACTGGTAAATCTGATCCTATATCTCCGTCATTGTGCTGCGCTGTGCTCTGCTGTGCTCTGCTGTGCTCTGCTGCGCTGCGCTGCGCTGTGCTGTGCTGTGCTCTGCTGCGCTGCGCTGTGCTCTGCTGTGCTGTGCTCTGCTGCGCTGCGCTGCGCTGTGCTGTGCTCTGCTGCGCTGCGCTGCGCTCTGTGTTGTGTACTGTGTGCTTTGTGCTGTGTTGTGTGCTTTGCTGCCTTGAATGGATTTTTCCAAAGGGGAAAAAAGTGTCTGCATATGCATGCCGCCAACTGAAAAATATATTTTTTAAACCAAAGACTGTCCATATATGAGCTCTTTTTCTTTTCACCTGGACTCCTCCCCTTTTTGGTAGCTATGCTAATGAGCAGAGAAATGGGAGGTAATCAGCCAGAGGGAAGAGAAGATTCAAGGACCTAGATAATTCACAAACTGGAAAATGAGCTCTTAACTAATCAAGATAGGGTTGTAAATAGGATAGAAAGAATGTATCCCTGGTATTGGCCTGGATAACATTTGTACCCAATCCAAGAAAGTATTTGCAAATTTCACACTTGGCTATTTTTTGTCCCTTTGAGATTTTCTTCCTGAACTAATTTTCCATTATGTACATAAGGCAAAGAAATAACTTATCATTAAAGTCATTTTTCAGGTGGATGTTTCACTTTGCATGTTGCTAAAATGCCTAGGGCATTAATAAGGAATGAGTTAACTTTATTAATACAGTTTCTTTGGGGAGTTTCTGATCTATATACTGATCACCCAAAAGGAAATTTTCTGTAATATTTTATTAATGTAAAATTTAGGGGAGTAACTAGATTGACTAATTTTTCCATAATAAATAATTTAGCTTTGTGCTGCTTTTGCATGTTAATTTTTTCATAACGTACCCTTTAAAGCCCTCAATATTAAAATGATCACTGACTGTTTTGTGACTAATTTAGTTTAAATTGTAAATTTAGGCATGGCTCTAGGTTTATAAGGTATGAGACGATGTCTTAATATAGAAAATAAACATAATTACAGGCTTCAAAAGTAATGCATATAACATTTCTAAGTGAATTACTAAAAAAATATAGAAATTAACCTGAGCAAGAGAATATAACAAGAATTATTACTGTTGCCCAAACTATAACTGTAACTCAAACACTTTACATGTTATATAGGTTCATTCAGCAATTCCACTCCTGATCCCTATGACTCAGAATTGTTGCCTAATTCTTGATTAAAACCCTCCAAAGTCCTTCCAGTTCAAATTCACACTAACAAGTTAGATACCAAAGAGTTAGACTTTGACCATAAAATGCAGGCAAGAGTTTTGCATTTAGTAAGGATGCAAGTCATGAGTAAAGTTTCCCCTACCACCTTAACAAACAATGTACGTCAGGGAAATGGAGAAAAAGTCAGGATTTCACAACCTCATCCAAGATATGGAAATATAAATAAGCCTGAGTGGACCACACCCCGTGAACAGTAGGAAGGGAATGACATCGCTTCTTTATACCTTGGAAAAATAGTGTAGAGAAAAGGTTGTCACAAAATTAAAATCAGATATATTTTTCAATCTTAAAGCATCTGTTTGAAGTGGTATATTCCACCAAACAAAGAAGCAGCATCAAGTGAGATCTTTCTTAGGTAAGTGGGACATTCTCCAATTAAAATTAACCCTGAGAAAAATTCTTCCAAAGCAATCTGTCTTTACCAACTCTTCACTGCTGTATTTTTTAGAAAGACAAAAGGGAAATCAATATACACCACCTCAAATCTTTTTTTTTTTTTTTTGTGGATACCATTTTGAAAGGAGAATAGAATAGAATTCATTTAATTCAATAGAATTCTTTCACTTGGGGAGGGAGGAGGAATACTCACAGGGCTCTACTCCTTCCAGACGAGGCATAGGCAGTTAAAAGCTGAAGGGGGAAAAAAAGACACATTTTCTTTAGAAATGTAGCATAAGTAAATTCTTCATTTTTCTCTAAGTACCCATCACCCATGCTCCTGGAGGCAACACTAACTAGACAGACTAGTACCCACACATACTACACACATACACACACACACACACGTGCGCGCACACACACACACACACACTTGTAATTGTAGCGGGGCATTCCCAAACTCACCAGCAATATAAATAATGACACAGAGACTTACCAATATTTTAAAGCTTAGACGTTTTTCTGGGAACTGACAACTCTTACCTGACTTATCCCGGCACTACATCTCAGCACAGACAAGTGTATCTTTCTAGTCTGCTCTGGTCCATCTTTCCACCTCTGTGTCCACTGACTCCTCATGTAACATTTCTTCCCCCTGAGTCCCTCTCTCTGCCCGTAAGATATGTCTTCCACTTACTGCCCAGCTATTGGCCATCAGATCTTTATGATATCCAATCAGATACAATTCTAGATTGCCTTTGCCAGGTAAGGAAGAATGAATATTTACAAAATATGAGAACAATGTTGAAACATAGATATGGTAATACCCAAATCCTGCCAGCATTCAGCTCTTTGGCAATACAGAATTAGCAATTGAACATAGAGAGTCACACATTCACAAAGCATCTCCTGCTTTTAGTCCAATAAATTGTTTTTCCTCTAATAATGATAAACTATATACAATAAGAACAATTATAAGAACTATCAGATAAAAATTACATTTACAATGTGCAGTCCATCTGTATTTGGCAACCTTGGAGAAAGTACTCCACTCTCTCTCTCTTATCTTAGTGAGTCCAAGGTTTTGTACCTAAATCACTTTGTATCATTATTCAAGCTTTTGCATTCTTTAACCTTCACAAATTCATTTACTGTCCTCAAAACATTTCCTCAGACCCTAAAATACTCTCTTAGATCCTTCCTAACCTAAGCGTTTATGTCTATGTCATGCAAACTTTATAAACTTTACACCTCTTTTGTTAATTTTTAAAATCTGATAACAAGGGATACTGTAAGACTATAATTATCCAGTTTCTAACCCTATAAAACACTTAAGAAGGATAAATTTTACCTGAGTGAACAGAAAGTACACAGCAAGAAGCTTCCAAATCTGAAGAAATGACAGACTTATGGCTACCTGAACTGTCAGCAGCAAACATTCCTCTCTGTGAGGTATTCATCTTCAGCCATCAGGGCCAGACAATGTTACAGAGTTATCTGTGAAGAAAACTTTTAGTGGATTCTTCTACCTGATCTCTGTAAAGTTGGGCAATCGACTTTCCAGTGTCCAGAGTTTGGACAACGTACTCTCAGCTCTTGAGGTAAGAGTGGTATTTTGCCCGGTGGCCATCTTTGCAACTATTGAAATAAACCACAGGTTGAGGTTCTTTGGTTCCCATCATCTTCAGAGAAGAATGAGGGTACTGCCAGGAGGTGATTTATTTATCAGTCAGAAAAGCCTTTTATTATTATAAAACTTAAATGCCATAATCTGTAGATCTCTGGAGTGTTTGAGAATTACTTATCTGTCAAAAGTATATCTAAACAGACAAAGGTAGCTTGTTTCTAACTATTTATTTTTTTGCATAATCTTGAAAAAACATATAAATAAAGCTTATTTCTGTAATTGACTAAACCAGTACTTAACAACACTACAAGTTTATTTATAGGTGATTAATTATTAACTTGAATTCCTTAATTATCCTAAGCAGTTTACAATAGTCACATTCAAAGACTAGAACTTTATATTACATTTTAATGAGTTGCATATGTACACCACCTTGAACAATAGTTGCCAAATATATGTAGTATGTTTAACAAAAATAACCTTAAATTCTTGTCATAATATAAAAATCCCATACCAATTAAAAGGTTTGAGATTTATTGCTGCTTTCAAATCTAAAAATAGATAAAATAATCTACTTTTTCCTTTTTCCTGTCAAGGAGATTCAACAATCTATAGTTTCATCACTATAATCTCCCCTTTTTTTCTTTTATCCTCTTTTCTACACACACACACACACACACACACACACACACACACACACACTAGATAAAAGATAAAGAAAGAGTGGGGAGAAAGGGAGAGAGAAAGAGATTCACGAAGATAACTTTTTTTTACTTTGTTTTCTTCCTGTCCTTGACCAATAGCAGCTTACAACCAATGCCCATAAACAATGAGAAATATTCATAACGAACCGTGTGACTAAAAACATGTTGTCTGAAGGCAAAGTTATCTTTTGGGGGACCCTAAGAAAATTGGAATATTGGCCAACTCCTGTGAATATCACCTGTTTCTCCTGCTATCCAGGATCCTTGTGATAGGAATGTACATGACTTAACTAAAGCCCTCTCTGAGGCAGTCTGTGAGGCTGGATCACCTGGGCTACTTGCTTTGTTGTTTGGTCCTTTCATTCTGAAAACACTTAAAATTTTAAAGGTAATGTTGTAGTTACATTTGTGCACTAACCCATGTGTGTACTGTGTAGTGTGTATAAATCAGCTAGTGATGATTTTCTGCTCTGGCAAATGGCATCTATAAGTCAATTTGGGCTGCAGAACCCAATGGTAATAGGGTGTTATAAATCACCATCTATGCCATATGAAAGGATGGCAGGTAATGATAAGTCATGAGGACTAGGTAGCCAACAAGATTTCTTCATGTCTCAGCTAGTCTCCTGAGCTGTTTCCATGTAAGGGAATTAGCATTTATGTCACCTGTTTGATGTTTTTATGAGTTTCTTCTTCAATGTCTACAACCAGGGATTTGAGGAGGTCTTCCCTGATCAAATCTAATCTATTAACTTTGAAGGAATCCATAGCTTTTAACTTCCTATTGAAACAAGAGCATAGTCTCTTCCCCAACACAACATACCTCTTGACTCACATTCTGAGGTTAACACATCTCTAAAGTCCATAAGATAATTTAATTGAGTGATGAGTGTTTTTTGTAAACCTGTATTATCCTAAAAGATTAATAGAATCTCCTCTTCCTATTTTTTAGGAGCAATTGGTAATCCCAAACAGGGCAAAATTTTCTTTATCTCATCAAACTTCTTTAACTAAGGTATCTACATCTGAATCAGCCAGGAAGATATAATCCATATAATAAATGACTAATACATTTGGAAATTTAAACAGAATTGCATTAGTACTTAGCTTGCCCTAAATTTTTCTTCCTCATGAAGGGATTATTGATAATGAGTTATTGCCACCATTAGAAATAGATGCCATATCCCATGAAAGAACCTTTAATATTCAGTTATTGCTGCCCTTTAAGGAAAAATATTAGAACACAAAACAAGCAAAAAAATGAAGGAAGGAAGGAAGGAAGGAAGGAAGGAAGGAAGGAAGGAAGAAAGAAAGAAAAGAAAAGAAAAAAGTAAGTAAGTAAGTAGGTCTAAACTCTGGACCTGCTTTGTTTTTTTCATGCTGCAGCAGCAAAGTCCTGTTGGTCATTCTTGTAATTCAGGTGTTGCAGCTCTGCCTATGCAGTCCCTTACCAGAAAGAGCTGACAGGCATATTGTAGCCAAGGAGCTCTGAGTTCCAGCTGCTATCAATGTATTTTTTCTATTGGGAAGAGCCTTTTGTTTCCTGTATCTCTATCATTTGTAATTTAGCATTCCATCTATGGTCCTCTCTTTGTGTAAGTCTGCTTTATTTTGGTGTTTCTTAGAAAGTATACAGAAAATTGTGTCGTTATTGAACATACTGTAATTAATTCCTTAATAACAGAAAGTAAAATCAAACTGTATGGGTCAACATTTCCTCTTCCATAGTGTTTTTCATTTTTTAACATGGAAAATATTTTCTTTTTAATTGTGCAAACTCTCTCCTTCCTTCAAAGAATCTATTTCTATGAATATTTAGAAAACATCTTTTTTCTTTCTCTCTTCTTCCTTCAGAGATTTTATTTTATTATTTTCAAACTTAAAATTTCTTTCTAAATCTTTCTATATTCATTTTCTTCTT
Organism: Arvicanthis niloticus; assembly: GCF_011762505.2. NCBI lineage: Eukaryota > Metazoa > Chordata > Mammalia > Rodentia > Muridae > Arvicanthis > Arvicanthis niloticus. Next base: position 96,938,471 of record NC_047661.1, read on the forward strand.
CTTCTCTCAATCCTCTCTCTCACTATATGTAGACATACACACACACAAACACACATACACACACACACATATGATTGATAGATAGATAGATAGATAGATAGATAGATAGATAGATAGATAGATAGACAGATAGAACTGTGCTTCCCAACAGAATATCATGCGGCTGCTACAGTCTGCAGTCTTTGTGAGATAGGAAACAAATGTTTTTCACTGTTTTTCTTTTCCTGGCTATTCTTGTCTAGCTACTATGTCGACAACTTTTGGCCTAATGCCTCAGTCTACTGTCCTAAGCTTGGATTTCTACTCTATGTTGTGCATCAAATATAGTAGGACTGGCTCAGGCCTATCAGTGATGTGAATAATGATACAAATTAAATAATTTACATAATTAATTTGCAAAATATGAGGTGAAGAATGGGCCATAGAAATGGCTACGTTAGAATCCTGCTAACATTTAGCTATTTGATGGAACAAACTAACAATTGAATATACAGATACATACATAACTTCACCACTATGTACCCCAACAAATACTACTACTACTGCTACTACTACTTCCACAACAACAACAATAATAATAATGCAAATTAACAACACAAGTGAAAACATGAACTTTATTTTCTGGATAATGACAGCAATTAAAAAGAAAGATTCATATCAGCACAATTTTAAAGGACATATAGAGGTTTAAGATAAAAATACTTTTCAGGAATGAGAAGTAAGTATGCAAGCACAATAGAGCCTCCTGAGAAAACTTGGGACATTGGTCATTCTCTCAGAAAATGTAGTCAAGACGGCTACAGTTTACAGCAAATCAGAGAATGATAGAAGTCATGCATGCCTAAATCATTTCAATTTAATTTTAATGAAAACAAAACCAGAAATTCTTTATCTTCTTCAAAACTGTTTGAATACATAGTACGTTCATGTAACCTCAAAGTAAAACATGAAGACATGTATGATGGAAACAAAACTTTATTCCCTGTATAGTTTCTGGTTTTGTTGTTGTTGTTGTTTTGGTTTGGTTTGGTTTGGTTTTTTACTCTTACTCTTTTGCTAAGTCATAAATATATAGTAAGGTCTGGGTACCTATTTTATAACAATATTAATGGAGATAGTATCTCTTTATTTTATTCTTCCTCTAGAGTATAAGAGTCTTGAGTGTTGGGGGCCGACTTTTAGCAGAAAGCAGCTATCAGCTTTGCAACCATCTTGAGCCACATACCCTGACATGTGACTTGGATTACAATAGCCTACAACAGCTGAGCACACTCCGATAATCTTGGTTTAGATACCTTGAGATTAAAGGTGTGTGAGATTAAAGGTGTGTGATTTAAGAGTATGACTTAGAATTGTAGAGATCAGATTTAGAGACAAGACCTAAGGGCATGATTAAAGGTGTGACTTAGAGGCGTGGCTTAGAAGTGAGACATATAAAAGGCAGAGACAGAACAGATCAGACACATCAGACATTAGGGAGACACAGAAGAGAGAAGGAGACACTTCAGAGAGTACAACTTGGAACTAGGAATTAGGTTAGACAGTAGAACTTGGAGTTAGTTATTAGACATTAGACACTTGGCACTTGGAGGAAGAAACTTGGAACTTGGAGGCACTAGGAACTAGGGACTAGGAACTTAGGACTTGGGACTTGGAGAGAGGAAGAGAGACTGAAGAATAAACGGGATTGAATCACACTTTGTCTGGTCTCCATTCCTCTCTACTGCCCTCACTCTCTCTCTTGTTGAATGCCGACCCTCAGACCAGAGCGGCAGCTTGAGCCGGGATACAGCAGCCACCCAAACTCGGTGCAGCCCGGGCCTCAATGTTTTGCTTGGCCCGCGACATTTTTTTGGCGCCCGAACAGGGACTAGTGCGGTTCCCAACACTTGAGTGAATGATATTATAATCTTTGTTGTTGTTTTCATCTAACTCTGAATCCAGACCTTTATAGAAAAAGTGTCTGTGACCGAGTAGGGGTCAAAACAAATTCCTTTGGAAAATATAAATCAAGTGATTTTCATACAAATGAACATCAAGGCTCTAATTTATTTTGTATCCTCTAAGAGTATGGGATAAAATCTCCAAAACCTAGTGTGTGATTATTTCTCTTCTTTTTTTTTTTTTTTTTTTTTTTTTTTTTTTTTTTTTTTTTTTTTTTATCTTTCCAATACTCAGGCTCTGATTTTTTCCAAATTATGTCATGGGGAGATTCACATATAGGCGATTTCACAAAAATGTAACGTTCTATTGATGCAAGGTAGACCTCTGATAAAATGAATGGAATATTGATAAAAGGAAGGAGATACTGAGAGAAGGATAATCATACTTTATCAATGCACGAGTCACTCTTTCTTATAAGTATGTGTGTACATGCCTCTGATATCTCTTGGATAGAGTTATTTCAGTGTTTCTAGGACAAGGCTTCATGTTTACTACAGGCCACTTATGAAAAATGTTGTTCAATTTTACACGATAGGAAATATTTCTTAAATCTCACAATTATATATGTAAATCAGTCAGATAGGTTAATGTTATACTAATGCTACATTCCCTGCAAGCTCTAATGCTAGCAGGGAGATTAACCTCAAGATGGAAGAAGGAAAACTTGGTTCAGCACTATTTAGCCAGTGCTGGTTCAAACATTTAGAGGCTGATGGAGATAGAGAGGTCACCAGGCTATAAGCACGTGTGACATCTCCCCTGAGGATGGATTTTGTTAACAAAGAGACATGGTTAGCAATGAAGAGCTAGCGAGAAAGTCTGGGATAACCATTCTGGGGATTTGGGTAAAGTCTGGCCCTAAAGATAGGATAGGTTACCAGGAAATTAATGACATGGAATTTCAACCTTGGGGTCGACAACAGGTATACATTTCCTCCATTGAGGAGCCAATCCTGGGTGACTAACATTCCTGTTTTCTCAGTTGCTTATCTGTGAGTACTTATGCCCTCTACAATGTGGGTAAAAACAGGCCTACTTTTACACACAGCTCTTTAAAACTTCCAAAAAGTTTATTCTTACTTAAAACCCATATCCAGTAAACTATTTTGAAAAAAAGTGTGAGGAACAGATTACAAAATCTAGCAGTCTTCTCATACTGGCTACCTCAGAATAGGTCAAATTGCAGATGAGAATTCTCTAACAATGTCATTGTTTTCTCCCTGTTCTAATGGGGTTTCGGGGTACAACTACTGCAGTATTCTGGCTTTTATCAAGATTTACTTCTCACTACAGCAGCTTTTTAATCTTAGTGGAAAATCTGTGACAGTAGAAAATTTGCAGTTGTCATTGCTGGTCATTCTCCATAAACATTAGTAATTGTTAATTCCTGAATGCTAGAGAGTCTTTGAATCCTGAGTTATCAGTTACCACTTTTTGTTTAAATACTACTACCTATGTCTACTAGTGCATAAATGGAGGGCTGAAGAGTCAGTTCCCTAAGCTGGGTGATCCAACTGTTTGGCTTATTCAATTACTAATTATCCTGTGTCCCTTTTACTAAATATATGTCTTTGGTTATTGCTAATTTCCTCTTACCACTACCTCAAACATGCCAAGAGACATTATTAATCATCAGATACCAGTCCTTCAGAATTGTATGTTGCTAATGCCCATTAGTCAGGGACAGCTAATGATGGTGGGGCTGGAGAGATGACTCAGAGGTTAATAGCCTTTGCTCAACTTCCAAAAATCTTGAGTTTTTGTTGTGGCGCCTATATTGGGTAGATTGCAGACATCTTTAACTCCATATCTAGAGAACGTGACCTTGACTAACATGGCAGATACACATGCATATACATAAATGTAAATAAATAAATAATAAATTCTCAATGACTGACGACTTAAGTACTAGCTGCTGTGCTAAGTAATAGGCATCCTTTATCATGAATACTTAACATTGGCTTAGTGGTATTATTTAATGGCTGTTGTTTAAAGGTATTATTGCCCTCACTCTATGAATATGGAACAATCCTAAATCTTAAAAATTAACTTTTTTAGGATAAAAGTAAAAAACAAACAAACAAAACAAAACAAAACAACAAAATCAGGAATCAAAGTCTGACATTTCAGACTTTCCAACACACAGTACAGTTAGCTGTATCGTCTACCTCTTCATATCTATTAATGCAAAGAAAAAAAAACATCTTATTAGTCAAGCTACCTCTCTATACCCATGTCTTGGAGGTGGTCTGTGTCCAGGTGGTGTACATTCACTGATACCATATAAAGGACAGCTGTTGTAGTCAGTTCTCTCTTTCCATCTTTCCATGGGTTTCAAGGAATGAACTAACATCACCAGGCCTGAATTCCAGGTACTTTTCCTTCTGATCCTTATATATCTGTTTTAATATCTCTAATGCTTTTTTTGTCCTGAAGTCTAATAAAGCAGTCTTCTAAAGCCATTTTCTCAATCTAAATTAATACTGGAGTCTGACTGTAACAGTACAATCATTCTGAATAGAAACTTACGACTACCCATATCAGTAAACATAAAAAGTCAATAATTGCCTATTTTTAATGATGCTCATTATCAATCTGTGAATCATATCTTATGTAAAAGATGTCATTTAGCATTTTTTAAAAATCTACAAATAGATTCTATGGTTCTTCATTGGTGTTTGTTGTTTCCTGGCTCTGTGAATGGGTTTCCTAGTAGCATTCCTAGCTGTATGCTTCTTAGTCTAATTAGTGACCTCACCCTGCAATAACTCCCGAAACAAAACTTTCTTTTTCAAAATCTATACCTTTAGTCTTACTGTCATGTGGTACCTAGTATGATGTAATCACGTGAGCTAGGATTTATTGATAGCGTTATGAACGTTTTATGAATGTTAGTTTATAAACATCATCTTTCTATTTAACCATCATTTCTTGTTCAGAATTTGAAGACTTCATCTACATTTTTTCACAATAGATTTTTAAGCTATAACCTGGTGCTTAAACAACTTCAGGGCAAAAATCATGAGCTATAAGAAAAATCAATGGTTAAATTTATACTCTCACCTATTTGGACAAGGTTATCACTGCCCTAGATATTTCACTGTTCTTCAGACAATGAATTGATTACATGAATATACTGTCAAGGTGATGCCAGTGTTTCCATGTGTAATGTTACTTATGTGGTGTTGCCATGGTGCATGTTGAGTAGTGGAAGGAAAAGCATTTTAATTGAATCATAAACACATAGCCAGGAGTTTGGTACCCCTGAGCTGCACATGAGAGAAGCCAGTGGGATCACATGCTCAGAAAAGATATGAGCTCATTCCAGAGGTGAACAAATACTGTCTCCTATTTTCTATTTCATTTTAGTTGAACATTATGAAATAGTTTGATGTGAGCAACATAGAAAATTACTGAACATTTTTATATTCTGAGGTTCTTTGACTATTGACAGAGTTAGCAAGGGGGTAGGATTAATATCTATTTCTAGGGGAAAATTGAGACAGAGGTACATTTTCAAGGAGAGACTTTTTTTACTGCTTGCTTCATTGGGCAAGAAAGCTTTATCTTGTTCTGTGAGGTTAACTATAGGAACAGAGCACAGCTGGGAGCAGGGGAACACAAAGCAGAAAGAGGATGGGAGAGAGCGCTCGGATGGTTTCATGCCTAGACAGGTCACATCCCACTTGGGGCATGAAGATGAGGGTAAGAGTTTTAAATCAGCTGTGAAATTATTTTGGTACCTAGTGTAGAGTAGAGGATTGGGGTTATGTTTTCTTAGTCATTTCCTAGAATAGACAAACAGGAGCTTGTATTATTGCCTGTGTGTGATGAAGGAATGGATCTCTGGCTGCACACAAATGTCAATCATTTGTCCAAGAGAATAGGAGTACATTTATGTTGGCTCTTGAGATAATGTCTAGGAAGCACATCAAGAAGACTATTTTTGTCTGAGTATCAGGTCTTCCAATATAAATATTATTTGATATATGCACCAACAAATATATAGTTAACCTCCCAAACAAATGGAATCAACTATATTTTGGTTGGGCTTGTTGATCACAAGGCCACAGCTATTATTAACAAGAAGTTTCTTATCACACAAAAGTAAACATTTTCACAGAACCAGGAACAATTAGTTAAATAGGGAGAAAGTATTCAGAATAGAACAAAGTCCTTGCTGACATAGAATTAGTATCTGGAGCATATGCAAAATTCAAAAAGTAAGTATTGATAAGGCACCAAAATAACCCAATTAATGGTCGAGTTGATGAAATGAAGAGGTGGTTGTCAAAATATGAAATTGAAATAACCACTAGACATATGTAAATAAGAGTTCAACACTCTTAGCCATCATGGAAATGAAAATTAGAACTACAATGAGAGTTCAATTCACCTCTGTAAAAATGACCATGAAGAAAACAAACAGCAACAAATGATGGTGAGGATGTGAAGAAAAGGAAAGACGTCATCCTATTGTTGGGGATGTAAACTGGTTTCAGCACTACAGAAATCAGTAAAGAGGTTCTGCATAGCATAGAACTACATGATGAGCCTGCTACACTACTGGTTATTTACCAGGAGAACTTTAAATGCCCATAGAGATACCTGCTCTGTAGGTACATAAATACAGCAGAAGATTATCATATTTAGGAAAATAAGCCAGACTCAGAGAAGGGAATATAGTATGTTAACCTCATTATATTTGTGAACTGTTGACTTTTTTATAAACATATAAAAACCATCTATCTATCTATAATCTATCTATCTATCTATCTATCTACCTGTCATCATTTATCTATTCATCTATTATCTATCTATCATCAATTTATCTATCTTACTATACTATGTATGTATTAATGTCTGTCTGTCATTGCCATTTATATCTCTGTCTGTTCATATATCTATTCATCAGTATTTTATCTAACAAAATACTGAGATATACAAAAGCCCAAGAAAATTGGAAGAAGAAAACTTCTCACACCATGTAATGTGCAGAAATGTTACACGGTGCAGTCACTGCAGGCAGTTTGTGCCATTCTTCATTGTGTTTTCTCCTCTAGAACAGGAATATATAGACATTTCCTCATAATTTCTTATTTTCTTAGATCCTTGTATCTGCCTCCATGATTTCTGGAAAAATATTTATTCCCTCTGACAAATAAGAGCATCCCTTGAAACTTACAAGTATGGGTACTGATTTTCCCTCCCTGCCATCCTACTTTTCAGACATGCCATTGTTGATGAGCCAAGAGTCACATCCTGGTGCTCCCCTCTGCCACCCACAGGTGCCGAGATAAATGTTCTAGTTCTGAACCCTGCCCAATGAGACTAGTTTCAAATCCTGCCTAATGGCTCTTGAATTTTTCTTTTGAATTCCTCTGTTCTTCCCTCAAGTTTTCATGAAAGCTTGGAGTATTATTTCTAATCTTTATTTGCCAACATCCCATGCCTTCTCTGCACAGGAGCTTCCTGGCTTTCATGACTCCTTGCTTCCTAGCTGCCCTTCCCAACTCTCAGCCGGGTACTGATGAGAGCTGTCCTTTGGTAGCCTGAAAGTAATACATCTTAATTAAGTTCAGTCATTTCTTTCATAATGCAGACATTATACAAAAAAAATCCTTAAAATACCCAAATAAATAATAACAAAACAAACCTTTTTGCAAACAAACAAACACTGGCAAACTAGGATATTTTTGAAACTAGATTTACTAAGTTACTTGGTTAAAATTTCAAAGAATTGTGAGTGTGAGGTGGTGCATGCCTTTAATGCCAGACCTCGGGAGGCAGACGGGGGCGGATTTCTGAGTTCGAAGCCATCCTGGTCTCACTCTGTGAGTGAGTTCCAGGAAAAAAAATTTCAAAGAATTGATAAATTACATAATTCTTGGTAAACCAAAGGGAATATGTGCAATGTGTATGAAGTTAAGGAGAACAAGAAGTCAACAACAACAACATCAAAAACATCACAATTAAAAGTATGCTGTTAGGGATAGGATAAGACTTTTTTATGTACCTGTGCAGAAGGAATTGGCTGTAGCTGGGGAACTTAGATATGGCCTTAGAGTGTAACTGGATGAAGGCTGTTGTAAAAAAAAAAAAAAAAAATGTCTAATATACTTTTTCTTTCTACTACAGTTTAAGTTGTAAGACGCCCACTATCTGTAATCCTTATTAACTACAGCCTCTGATTATCAAATACTAGGTCTAAGTGTTTCTCTTGGTTAAAGATGTAATATTAAAGGGGGAGGAGAGTTCTCATTTTTCCCACTTTTAATACTTTTAGTAAAAACTTGTTTCATATTTAATTAATGAATAGCATTATAACTCTATCATCTATTTTGACAATTGACATTGTGACTAACCCAACAATTTTCTACCAAAATATTTTCAGAGGTAAAATATCAGTTTATTAAAGATGTCAGCCTAAACGTGTACTCTATAATTTTTTGTAAGGAGAAGACATAAGGCTGATATTTTACATTTGTTCTGTTTGGGTAGAACTGTTTCAGTCACACCTAGCTATACTACCTGTTTTTCATCTACATTCAAAAGTTTAATTATCTATGCAAAGTGAATACACATGTACCATGACCTTCAAATGATGGAAGATATTCCAAAAATGTTTTAGCAATTTAATTATACCACAAAACCCTAATCATAGTATTCATATCTCATAAAATATCAAGGGAAAATAATTTGTTTATTTTAATAAAATGACTATAATTTAATGGTCATAACAACATATGTTAATAAAACATTTTAAATATAGTAAACTGATTTGTTTCACCATGTGCATTTAAAACATATTAAAACACACATAGCTGAGAAGCTGTCAACGGTCTGTAGAGGAACTCTGTTTACTTGGATTAGGTATATTCAGGAAAATTCTGAAGGGGGAAAATGACCTTTGATAAAACAGCATTCTGAAAAATAAATTTTGTTAGCAGGATGTGACAGTTCATACCTATAATCCCAACAGCCAGGTGGTAAAAGCAGGGAGACTGCCAGGGGTCAAGGCCAGCCTAGGTTGTGTAGTAAGACCTTGTCACAAACCACATAAATAAAGCACTGAATGTGGTGACACAGACTTTAATTCTGGCACTTGGAAAGTAGAGGCAGGTTGATGTCTGAATCTGAGACCAGCTTAGTCTACATAGGGTGGCGCAAGCTATCAAGGGATGCAATGAGATACTACATCATGTTTTTAAAAATAAAAATGGAAGACTGGGAAGAAGAGAAAAAAAAAGGAATGGAGGGATGGAGAGAGATAGGGAAGAAAGCAAAAACGAAATTTTGTTCATGAGGGGGAAAAGAATTTAAAAATATAACATGCAAAGCCTACCCGTTTTTAAAGCTAATACTCGAATCTGGAGAGGAGAAATTCTCTCCCAACTCTATGCTTTTGTCTAGAGCTGAGGCTTTTTACCATTGGTCCTATGAAAGTGACCAGGATCCTGTAAGAATCACTGGTTCCCAACTCTACAATAGGTATTCTACAGACTTATTAGTGGTATGTGTATTGTAAATAATTAAAAGACATACGTTTTCAATCAGTTTGTACATTTTTACTGAAATAAAGTTCCCATACTTTAACCTAGGAGGCAAAGGTGCCTTCTTTCAAGAGATCTAATTTCCATATTTCTCTTTCTTACCTGCAGAGGAATAAAGTACTGTCATGATCAATAGTGTTCAGAGCACACCCTCACTCACCATTTCTACTTTGCTTCATCATTCCTTCAGCAATATCATGGCCCCAGGTTTCAAACACTCTAAGAGAGTTTTTGAAATACAGCCACGTAGCACTCTGAAACCCATTACTTTCGAGAACCTTTTAACACACAGCCTTAGATCAGAATGATACTAAGAACTTCCTAGGTTATCATTCAGAAAGTTTGATGAATAGCTCTGAAGATGTTTAAAAATATTTTCGGCTTTGTATTCGGCCGAAATGATCTCATCAGAAGGAGGTAAAAATAAATGTAATTATTACATACCTATGTAAGGTCTCTCTAAAATAATGAACAAAAATGGCAAAAGGTTGGTTTATCAAAGAAGAGCAAATGTGGGGAATCAGAAGAAGTAGCTGCCCCTTTGTTGCATGTCTGCTTTTATTGCAGGTTTACCACCTATATGCACACATAACAGAAAGACAAGTGACAATATTAATCTCTTATTTTAAAATCTGTACCAGAAAAAGCATTGGAGTATAATCGTCTCGAGGCTAGGAGCAGAAAGGAAAGGATGCCCCCAGCTGCAGCCTGAAGTGATGGTGCTGTTACACTGCAGAGATTCTGCAATGTGTCAAAGGGCTGGTGATTCAATTGTCTGAGTGCATGATTTGGTGAGTCAGTTTAGACCAGAGCAAACTGGACCTGTCATTGAAATCACAATGGGCAAAAATGGACCTATTCAATCTGCCTCTCAATGGCCAAATTCTTCCCAGTTGTAAATGAGAGATTCTGGACAATGCCTTAACTCATTCCGGTCACCAGGGTACTATGTCAGCTCGGGTGTTCACAATTGCCCATGACCAATTCTGCCCTCTCCATAGCAGGGGGCATGCAGTGTCATTTTGTGCTCTCTTCTTTTTGGATAATATCAGGTCTGAAAGGGAATGAACAAAAGAAGTTGCTGCTTTCCTTCCACCCACTCGCATAGCCATAATCACACCCTTCCCCCCCTCCCCTTTCACTTGGCTAGTCTATGAACCTGACAGAGAATGAACTGAGAGTGTGTGCAGCTACTCAGAGACCTGAATAAAAGCCAAGTATTCACTGCTGTTCTATTCGGTCTTCAAGCTGAAAAATACATCGGGGGTAGGGGGGGGGATGGGGAAGGGTGGGCTACAGGAAGTTCAAGAGAGCTCCATATTTACATAGCATTGCTAGGAAAACCAACTATGTGGTTTCTCTTACTAGGATCAGGGTGATATGTCTTTTTCCTTGACACTCTTCATTCATTCCACTCCTCAGGCATTACTAGAATTCTTTTAAAAGAATTAAAAGAATTAAAGGTGTCCTTTAAGCATGCTTGATTCTCTTCAGACCAGAGCCTGGATGTACAATCCTCCTTGTTTTTGAGCTAATTCAATTTTTTTGACCCAAGAAATTTTAACTCTTCTGTCAACTTCTGATATTTGTGCCACCCAGTGTAGAGAAAGTCCCTGAAAGTCAGTTTTAAAGGCTCCTACCTTCATTGGCACAGCCTCTGTCCATACCAATCTCACCTTTATTGTCTGTAACATTTGTCTTCTCTACCTGACCCTGAGCATGAAGCATGCTGGGATGGCACCATCAGTGTCAATGCTGGTCAAATCTCTAGTATTCACTAGGTGAACAGTGAAGGACCAGATGCCTACCACCATTTGCTACTAGGGTCTCTATTATAACTTTCAGGCTCTGGGAAAATAGAAAAGATTCCATAGCCCCATAGAGATCAGATGTAGAATTTCTCAAACTCAGATGAGAAAAATACAAGTTCACGAGAGTAGCCTCTTCTTTAGTTTGCTGTGTTCTTGATCTATCCAACTCAGCCTACCACCATCTTTAGTTATGTGCAGTGCACTGGCAGTACATATCATTTTCCTCTCTATCTCAAAGCCGTTTTCCCTCTGAACCCATCTTCAATTATTTCTATAAGCCAGTTAAGGAAAAGACATTTAAAGTGTTAATGCCTCTCCCCTTTTATTGTATATATCCTAATTTGTTTGTCCATATTCAAATACTGATTCTTATAATAACACTGATCAAGAGATATGAGATATGAGACTGTTAGAATTTTTTTCTTAAAGTTTACTCATAATATCCCTTATTATTATTGGTAAGGATAATTCCACACCTTTCTCCAGAGAAAACAAAGTGAAGGAATGTCAGGTTATTAACTTCAACCCCACATTTTAATAACTGTTATTCTGGGTCTAGAGACATGTTGAGTGGTTAAGGGCACTTGTTTTTCTTGCAGAGTAACAGACTTGGTTCTCTGCATTCACAAGTGATTCACAACCACTTGGGATTCCAGCTTGACAAAATTCAATGGTGTCTTCTGGCTTCCACAGCACCAGGAGGAAATGTAGTGAACATGCACACCTAAAGGCAAAAATACTCATATACATGACTTTTAAAAACAATTAAAAATCAGAATCTCCATTGTCTGTTTCTGCCCCACTCCTCAGTGGCTGGGCCAAAACCAGGGCGCCCTGCCCACTATTGTCCTGTTGATGTTTAGGTCACAATGTCTTTTCTTCATTTGGAAATCTTAAATTAGCTTTCTGAAGAACCATGGCACATTGGCCTCACATTTGTCTAGGGAAACCTAGTAGAGTTTCTTACAGGTTATCAGTCTCTAATGCTTGGAGATAGAATATTAGCCAACTTAATATTAGACATAAGGATTCTGGAGCTGACAAAATCAATAGCTAATAAATTCTGAGTATTGTTTGGTTTTGATTTGGGCTATTTTGGTTTGTTTTAACTGTGGTGATTTGGGTGAGCTTTAAAATGTATTTTCTGAGCATTTATCATTATTGCCACACCTGCTTCATAGCTAAGTACTCGGGAAAAATTAGAAAAATTGAGGGGCTTTGTCAAGTATACCTGGTAAGTTAAAACAGATGTCATCAGATGTCCCATGGGATGTTAAACATCAATGTCTTTGGTTAATAGCAAATACAGAAATGTTTAAAAATAAAATGAGCAATGTTGCTATGTTGGTCACAATGTAAAGCAGGGTGATAAAGCAAATAAATAGGTCCAAAAATTTCTCAGGTAAGAAATCTACAATATTGTGTAAAAACAGATATACCGATAGTACTGATATAACGCAGCATCCTGAAATAGGATTTTACAGTGGAGGAGATGGCACTGCCAAAGAACAGTGCAGCCTTTGCAAACACAGGAGTCTACCAATGAAGGGAACAAGTGGCTTGGTGCTACTTGACTGTAACACACAGATGGAAGGGTGGCAAACACAGTGGTCATGGAAATTCCCGTAGACACATGAGCCCAATTATAATGAACCACTTATGTTTGGTTCACAGTGTCAACTTCTGTCTAGAGAGATGGAGATCTATTGAGAGGTTTTATTCAGGGATGTATGTATGATTCCGCTTGCATGCTGCAAAGACTTCAAGTGGGGAGGGGTACTGCAGAACTTGATAGAAGGAAAAGCAAAACCAGACACACCTAAAGATATTAGTAAAGAAAATATAGCAAAAAAGCAATGTGATGGGGTCCACTGTTTATAACATCTACATACTCATGTACATTTTATGTCTATGCTTAAAATAACAATGTGTCCTGCATGTCTTCAGCTCATTGTCTCAGTCCACTCTCTTCTCTTACATGCACTCTCTGTGACTGATCTAGGACTTTGTATGGAGCAATATGAATAAAAAGAGGGGCTTCCCTTCACATAGAGTGATATGGCTATAGATGTACCAACATCTCCCTTCTGTCTGGTAACCTCTTTCACCAGCCCTCTGATCTTGAAACTCTTCACTGTTACTTGTTGATACCAGCATACCAGCCTATGTCTTTGTAAATATACCTTGCATCGACTAAGTCCAAAACCAAAGGTTCTGTTTTCTTCCAGGAATCAACCCTAGATAAAAACAATAGGCAACTAAGGAAAGTGGAGAGCAGGAGATAGAGGTTTACCCAAGGAAGAGCATACCATTTGGTTATCCAATACTAGATGGTCCAGCCTTAAGGCATTCATACAAGTAATATAAGCACTACATAGGTTACACTTACTTGTTCAGAAAGCACACACACACCATTTAAGCTAACTATTTTTAATTAAAAAATACTTTAATATGAGAATGTGATGGTTTTTTCAAGGATTTTTGTGCCAA
>NC_047661.1:96957268-96997268 GCF_011762505.2 Arvicanthis niloticus
AGACCATGAAAAGATGGCTAAATATGAATATGCACATGAAATAAAACAGCCATGCTGCTGGCTCTCATGATTTTAAATTGATAAAAGAACATTTCGATTAAATGTAAAGAAAGCAAGAGCTAAGCAAATGGTCTAGTGTGTAAGACTGCTTATGTAAAACCATTAGGCGTTTAATTTGAATCTGCAGCCACAAATACAAAAGACAGGCCTTCGATGCAAGTACCTGTAATCCTAGCATTGAAAAGCAGAGAAAAGTAGATCTCTGGCTAGCCAACTTAAGTGAAACCTCAAACTTCCTGTTCCTTAAAAGAAAACAGTGGAGAGAGGTAGAGGAAGACACTAGATGTCCTCCCCTCGCCTCCACATACACATTAGTAGACAGTGGGTACCCTTTGATCATATTGGCATCCAAGACACATGTGTACTACATGACACATACACATACATATGAAGTAAGAAAAGATGATGATTTGTTTCTATTTAAAGATAATTTAATTTAATAAAGATTTTATTGAAAATAATTATTACTAAAAATTTTAATAAAATAATTTATTTGTATAGAGATTTAGTAAATCCTTTGGAGTATTCTAAAAATCATGTACTGATTCTGTAGTTCAGGTAAGTAGATCATAGAAGCTGACCCTTAAAATCAAAACCAAATGGCAAGTCAGAGAAAATGCTGCCTTATTGAACATGCTGGCAAGCTTTAGTAAGCTGCAGATGGAGAACGCAAATGCTCACATGAAGACTGAATTCTAGGACATTTTTGTGGTGACAGCATCATCAATGATGGACACTACCTCTCCAATAAATAAATAAAGAAGAAGACAGAAAGAAATGGAGTGATGAGTAGGTCTATAAGAACAGGAAGACCATGGTGAAGGTTAGAGTATTTCAGTGATTGACAGTTGGTAATTCTCTTCTGTGGGTCATTTCTGATGCTCATATATAAAATCAACCTCAAGCCGAAGCTGTGCAAACCTAGAAATGGTAGCCAGTGATTGGATTTGAATGAACATCTTTCTAGGGTTTATTTCATAACATGCCTGTCAGTTAGGTATAAAATCCCACCTAAGTGTCTTTACAATGCCTACAGATTATTTGTTAATGATAACAGGGAATATCTTGTTTTCTGGTAGTGGGAACTGAACCCAGGACCTTGATAGTAGGCCACTGATAGATAGATACAGATACAGACACACACACAGACACACAGACACATAGACACACACACACACAAATATATATATACATATATACATATATATATACATACATACATGTGTGTATATATATATGTATATATATACACACACACACACACATATATATATATCTCCTGCTCAGTGATGTTACTTTGATACATTGATGTCTTGTTGGAAATCACAGATGTACTCAATTAAGGTTGGTAACTAACTCACAAAGAAACCAATGATAATTAATTGCAATAAAAAGGCACTTACCTAAACTTGATAAAATTTCATGTTAAATTTATATGCCAACAGTTTTCTTTCCAACTGAAAATTTTTCTGAAATTATTTTTGTTTTGCTTTGTTTCTTTTCTTTTTTCAATATAACCTGAGAGTGTCTACTTCAGAGTATATTTACTATGACAGTTGGTTGAGAAGAAAAGACACATATAGTTCTCCCTATATAATCTACAGCATGGATAACTATCTTCCTAATTCAGGAGATTTATATGCAAGAGATTTATTGTGATAATGCTTCTGAAAATCTTTGAGGTAAGAGGAACCCAAAATCTCTTGACAGCAACTACTTACTGTAGAAAATACTCATCTTAAATAAACATTGAAAATCCTTGTCACTTTTGAAGTCCACAAGGGGAGTATTCAACACTTCCCCATGAGGGAGACCATAGATTGACTGACACCTGGGTCCTACCCTATTGTTATCTCTCTATTTTCTTCCTATCTGTCCCTCATTGAACAATTGTCTCAAGAAAGACCAGCATGGTGCCTAAAGAAGCTTCCACTCAGCCTTGGCCGTCTGTATTCATTCTTTTATTTAGTAAAAATGTAAGAGGTTTTTGTTTTGCTTTTATTTTTTTGTTCCATGTCCAAGGCCGGGACCCATTTGCCTTTTGTTCTTGGGAGTTGAAAAATGTCACATGTGGTAAAAGCTTGTCTCTGAATAGACATTCATGGTCATGATTGTGAAAATGTGTTGGGGGGGAGATTTATGAGACATTCGGGGACGTGAGCTACATCTGAGACTAAAATCCTTATCGTAAGCTCTAAGGGTGACTGGTCCAGGGTGGGGTGGGTGGATGAACACCTCCCTGCTCTTTTGTTAAGTGGTAAGCCAATTGTAAATAATTATAAAGGCCCTGAACTAGAATTTTAGCTATTAAATAAAATAATAGTTGTTCTTTGCCTAATTCTAATTAATTAAAAATAATCAGGGATGTGGGTTTTATAGTGCTCTTTAAAAATATATAGCAGTTAGCTACACAGTAAGCATTTAATGACCCCCAAATTTCTGTCTTTTATTTGTCCAACTCTTAATTATATCTACCTTTATACAATAATTTTCCAGATAAATATATGCTTACAAATTTGTTTTTACACAAACTTTAAATAGGCAAAGTGTACATGGTAAGAAAAAATATATAATCTATTCTTAATTTACAATCCTTAGCCATGCAATTACTTCATTTTGAAAGGTTACTTTTTTGTTACTTATTGTGAAAGTTTCAAAGATCATGTAATTATGTGTGGGAGAAGCAAGAGAAAAGATTGCAAAATAAACACTTCATTGTTCTGTAAAAATAGAATTGCTATCAACATCTGGACATTCGTGAGCAAGCTGCCAAGCATGAATAACAAGAAAAGGGCACGTTAAAGGGACGAAGTAGTTTTTTCCAATGTTCTAGTATTAAATATATTACTGTATAAATCAGCTAGGTTTTTAGCCTGAGAAGTTTCCTCAGAGACTGTTTTTGATAAGAACTAAAAAAAAAAATACATTAAAAGGAGTCAAGTAGTTGAAATAATATAGTCAAATTTTAAAAATCATATGAATTGATAAATTAGACCAAGGAAATGTGGGGATCATTTCTTCCTTGGGTGCTTACTGGAGTGTGTATGCTTTCTGTGCGTGGAACATAAGTGTGTAGGTAATGTCTTGGAGGCATGTAAGTATATGACTGCGAATTGAATAACGTTTCTTGATTTTAATTAGATTACATTGCCTTCTGAGCATCTTCATTTAACAGGTAATATGAATTTAACAGGGACTCCTTGTACCAAGTGTTTTATTTTTATAGTATGCAAATAAGGCGCAAATGCCAACATATTCATTATGCTGTATAAAGTTTATACCAGAAAGGTTTCAATTCCTCTGAAAAAGGTTCTGTCATTATTTCTCCTGTAAATCACATTGTTAACCTCTGAAAGGAAGCACACTGAACTGAAATTTATAATAAAGATGAAATCACACAATGCGGGAAACATCATTGCCTGATTCCTAAATATCCACAACCTATCAATAAGAGAAATCATTTATCAATTTTAATGATGCTAGAGACATAGCTCAGTTGGTAAGAGCACTTGTTGTGCAAGCCTGAGACCTGGGATCATAATACCTATGTGCAAAGCATCATGTGATACTTACAACCTCAGCCAATGCTGGGACCAGAGGCAAGAGGAATTTCGGAAGCTTGAAAGCCAGACCGCTGTTCATGCAATGTTAAGCCTTATCTCACATGAATAAAGTAGAGATGCCTTATGCATCTTGTGTATAAACACTACACAGAGAAATTACACTTGTGCATGTGTGTGTGTGTTTGTGTGTGTGTACTAAATATGAAAATAAAAAATTGTTTAATCATCATTGTTCATCTATATTCTGCAAAGAAAAAAATGTGGTCTAGTTTTTATGTCTGTAAACTAAAGTGCTCATGGGTTGCAGAACTGACAAGGCAACAGGTGGGGAAAGTGCATACCTTAGTTAGGGTTTCTATTGCTTCAATGAAACACCATAACTGAAAAGCATGGTGGGGAGGAACTGGTTTATTCAGCTTGCACTTCCACATTGCTGTTCACTCCCAATGGAAGTCAGGGCAGGAATGAAAACAGGGTAAGAACCTAGAGGCAGGAGCTGATGCAAAGATCATGGAGAAATGCTGCTTACTGGATTGCTCCCCATAGCTTGCTCTGCCTATTTTCTTATAGGACCCTGGACCAGCAACCCATAAATGGCACCACCCACAGTGGGCACACACTCCCCACTAATGGCTAATTAAGCAAATGCCTTAGACCTGGATCACATGGAGGGATTAATTCAGCTGAGGCTCCTTTCTTTCTGATGACTCTAGCTTTGTCAAGTTGACAGAGGAAGCCAGCCACTTCAATCTCCTTGTACAGAAAGGTGTGCTATGGCTGAAGGACCCCGGTCTGAAGGTGGGGCTGGGATTTGATGAAATGAGAAGGAGAGCAGATATCAGTGAAGATGACATAATATGTTCAAGAAGGGACAGTTTTATTCCAGTAGTAACTGGCTCAGGGTGAGCACTGAAGATACAGTCCTTCTAAGATAATATCATGAGGACAAAAGCAAGGATTGCTACATCTTACAAATCCATAGGAAAGAGTCAGAGGCTAAGGAAACCCTGTATCTCATGCAGGAACGGTTTCATTTCATGGTTTAGAGTGTATGCCCTTTGAACTTCTCGGTAAAATGTACCCCATTCTTAAATTTCACTCCCTGCCCCTTCCTTTCCTGGAAAAACACTGTCCTCTCCTCCAGCTTGCTAGTCTACCCTCAGCATAAGATGGTGGTTTGATATAGGTCCTCTGGGTGAGGAAGGCTCCAAAGTCTTCAAATCACAATCCTTGACATTTTTTTTCTAAGAAATTGGGAAATTCTTGACCTCAGTTCAATTAAATCAGTAGAAACTAAAAAATGTAACTCACTGAAAGGTACAATAGAAAGTAGTGGCTTTCTTTGAAGTTTTAGGTAAATTTATAATCATCATTTGTAGAATGCGACTCTTCGAAAATGAGGTAAGAAAGATGTAGGTATTTATGAAAGCCATATGAATTTACTAGTTAGAATGTGTTAGTATATCTAGGGTATAACATCAAAGAAAAACCACAGGAACATGATAAATCATGCTGTCTACTGTTCACAATGAAATATTGGTTAAACATCTGACCTATAGATGTTTAATTCTGTTATTTAAAATGCTATTGTTTGTACACTAATTTATAGAAAAATACAAATCTGAATATAATTTTTTTCATGCAACTTTAGTGAATTTCATGAAAAAATAATATAAAATTGATGCTCTATAAATTTAATTTCCTTTTAACTAATTATAACAAACAAAACTACTCTCATTGTACAAACAGCTGATGTAGACAGAAAGCTAAATAGGATTTCAATTTTTAGTTATCTGTCCCAAAAGCATTTTCATAGATCCATTGAATGATGACAGTGTTCTGTATTTGAAGTTTCTTACTCTGTTGTAGCTTTCCTTCTAACAGTGAGATGAAAGAGAATAAAGATGTTACATGAGAGAATTACATACATTTCTAAAGGAAAAAAAAAAAAAAACAGAGTGAAGGTGGAATAGAGTTAGAAGTTACTGCAATTGGATCAGAAACTTGATGAGATATAGGACAGATATGTGGGAAAGAAGGCTCCCAGAGCCACCTAACCAGTGGAAAACTGGAGTCCAATTCAAGTCATCCTTGACCATCTGTATGTGAGAAGGTGGCGTGCAGTACAAGGCCACTTTAGTTAACTTGTCCCACACAAAGGGTGGAAGAATAAGAAAAGCTTATGACATTCAGAGTTTCAAGTTCTAGCCTCAGTAAAAGACTGAAACCTTATCAACACACAGAAGCACACATCTCCTGAACATCCCACCACCTCATTACAAAAGGCCTATTTACAGTGGCTCCTTTTATCTGGTACATCATGTCTGACTACAAGGGAAAAACCAGGGCAGACCAAAAGGGAAAATAATATGAAAAGACAGACAGCGCAAACATCAGAACCAGGCATGGCAGGGATGTTGAAATGATCCGACTGGAATGTAAAACAACTATGATTAATATGCTCAGGGCTCTAATGGATAAAGTAGACAGCATACGGGAGGAGATGGACAAAGAAGGCAGAGAGGCATGCATCCTTAAAGAAAGAACCCATAAGATACACAGAAGATCAAAAAACCTGAGCAAAAAGGGAGAACGCCGTAGCTGGCTTATTAGTAGACAGAACAGAGCGGAAGAAAGGCTCTCAGAGTATGCACATACCAATAGAAAATCAGAAAGAATAAAAGCAAAAAGATCAAGAGTTGAAAGAAATACAGGACCAAATATGCCAGGACTGTGGAATCCATGCAGGCGGGGTAACGTGTCCGGTGAAACAGCAGAGGGAGGGGAAAGAGGGGAACTGCTCTGCCATAGAACAGTTGCTGAGAATGTCACCAGATTAATGCCATACAGCAAATGCTGAATCCAGACACTGCAGAACACCATGCAGGATAATTATTCTTCAACCTATGCCTAGACATGTAGTTTTCAAAAAAAAAAAAAAAAAAAAAAAAAAAAAAAAAAAAAAAAAAAACCCAAAGATTAAACTACTGGAGAAAAAAAATCTGAGAATAACCTTACCTGTGGAATAGCAAATGATATTAAACTTGCCCTCAAACTGTGTTCAAGAATGGAGTGGAGGAAAATACTTAATATTGAAAGAATAAATTTTCTCAGAAGAATCCTAGATTTTGAAAAAATTGCATATATATATATATATATACCTATCAATATATATATATATATATATATATATATATATATATATATCAAAATGAAGGTAGAAAAATGGAAGGGATCTGCATTAAAGAAGAATGCCAAAAAGGAAAAATAAAGGCAAAATGAAAGTGTTTATTTTTAATTTTTTTAATATTCTCAAATGTTTTAACCAATAAATTCATTAAAATAATGGCAATCATGCGTTTGATTGTTTATACTTAATATATTGTTTACACTTAATATATATATGTGTGTGTGTCTTTACATACAAGTAAACTAGATGTTATCAGTGAGTCAAGGGACAGAAGAGAGGATAAAATGATTTCTATTTTACCACAATGTGGCCATGGCCACTGTAAAGATAGCCTGTTATCTGAAAATGAGGTTAAGTTAGTTGTCAGTGTATTTTGCAAACTCCAGAAAAACCTCTAGTGTGCATGCATGTGTACAATACATTAGAAAATAAACTCATGAAATAGATTCCCAGCTATGTTAGATATGTGTTCCTCTAAACAATGACCAGTTAGATCATCAATGATCTATACAAACCACTTGAAAGACAAATTACCCACATGGATCAAGAAAGAACACCCTGCTATGTGAGTTTATGAAAAACTGACCTTGTATGTTAAAACTACACAATCTAAAATAAAATAGACAGAAAAAAAAATACTATGCCAGCTCTAATCTAAATAAAGGAAAAGTAGCTATATTAATTTTAAACTATATGGCTCTCAAACCAAGGAAATGGTATCATGGATAATTCATGGCATCATACAATACAGGTGTCAATTCTCCAAAAGGTCTTAATGATCTTTTAATATGCATGTTCTTGTGCTCCTTATACATACATATTTTGAGGACAGGACTTCAAATTATGTGAAAGAAAGTGCAATAGAATTACAGGGATAAATAAGGTGATTCCACCTTCAAAGTTGGTGACACCATCACTGAGATGTAAAAAATTCCCATATGCACCAGGCAGAAGTCAAAACAAAGTTAATCTCTTGAGTATTAGTCACTCTGCTCTATTCGGGCATTTTACAATACTTTATCTAATTGTTACAACAAAGCGATTCTTTCTCTGTACACACAGGGGTAAGCTTTCCCTAAAACAATACACGTTGGTGGCTGCAAAACATCTTTAGAAACCATGATGTATCCTCCATTAAATACCAATAGTAATTAACTAAAGGTAAACTCAATGAAATGATAGATAAATGGAAAAATCCAAAAACATATGGAACATGAGCAATACTCCTTTAAAAACATGTGGGTCAAAAAGGAAATTAGCTAATATTTTTAACTAAATGACACTAAAACTGTAACTTACAAACTGCATGCATCCTGTTAAAGCAATACTTAGAGAGTTTAGAACATCCATGCTTGAATTAGAAAGAAACAGAATTGAAACTAATAATCTATGTTTCCTTCTAAATGAAGCAGTAAAAACATGATACACTCTTGTAATTCCTGAACTCTGGATGCTTAAAATGGGATGGTTGCTGTCTTAGTGTTGTATTGCTGTGAAGAGACACCATGACCAACAACATTCACAAAAGAAAGCATTTAATTGGAAACTTGCTTGCAGTATCAGAGGTTAAGCCCATGACCGTTACAGGGGCCATGGTAGCAGAAAAGCTGGCATTGTACAGGGTGATTACCTAAGAGGTTACACTATATCCATAAATTAGAAGTCAATGAAAGGAAATAATGTGCCTGTGTGGGCTTTTGAAACCTAGAAGCCCAACCTGAGTGACACACCTCCTCCAACATGGTGGCACCTCACAATCCTTCCCAAAACTGCCTAACAACCAGAGACTGAACATTCAAGTATATGGGCCTAAGGGAACCATTCTCATTCAAACCAAAACAATCACCAGCAGTTCAAAGACAGAAAGGAGCCAAAAGGGAATGGCAGAGGGTGAAAACTGCCTTCAAATTAAGGAGAAATACTGCAATAAGATTTAAAGCAAAAAAAAAAATCATTGAATTGAAAACTAATTATCAGTAGAGAAAAGCAAACAAAACGAAAAGCTTATTATTTAAAGAATCAATAATGCTCAGAAGGCCATAACCAAGCTAAGATAAAAGATATAAAGCACAAATTCACAATATTTGACTTGAAAGTAGACCACTACATGTATCATGAAAATTAATATAATAACAAAAACATTATGAATGTCTGTATAACCACAAATTTGATAACTTACAGGAAATGTTCCTGTATGTGGAAAAAATCTTCAAATATTCAGTATAAAAAATAAATTTTAATAGGCATATATCTATTAAACATTGAATAAAAAGAATTGTATCATCCCAAGAGACCAAGTAGTAAATGAGTTTATCAATGATTTCCATCAAGTATATAAGAAGACATTCTATTAATCCTCTTTAGACTCCTTTATTGGAGAGTAGCAGAAAGGATAACTATGAACTCATTCCATGAGGCCAGCTTTGCCTTCAAAACCATACAAAAACATTGCAGGGAGATATAAAGAACCATCCCATGAAGAGTTACACCAAAACTCTTTTCAAAATATAACCAAGTCAAATCTTACAATACACAAATATACCACGACCATGTGGAATTTTTTTTTTCTTTTAACAATAACCCTTCTAAATGGAGTCACACAGATGAAAAACAAGCAAATGAAAATATGGACTAGAGTATATGTCAGTCATCAAGGAGATGAACATTCAGACAGTGCCTATTAAAATACCTTCAATGCAGACCACTTTCGAAACCACATTCTGTCAAAGATGCAAAGTAAAATAACGGCCTTCCATTGCTTATGAAATGCAAAATGGATTGACCACTTTCAAGGTTCCCAGGGATGTGCTTTAAAACTAAGTATCCTCTAGCCCTACGATTCAGCAGTGCGCTGATATCTACCCAGAGGAGTTAAAAATTTATGTCTACTTGGAAAACTGCACATGGATGTTTAAAGCGACTCTATTCATAATTGCCCAAACTTGAACACAGCCAGACATCAGTCAGTAGGTGAATTGCTGAGCTGGGATGTACATCTCTACCACTGAGCACTAAAAAGAAGTTAGCTTGTCAAGCCACAAAACCCCTGGAATAACTTATAACTCATCTCAGTAACTGAGAGCAGCAGATCTGAAAGCCTGCTACTGTGGAACAGTAAAGCAAGCCACCAGTCGCTGCCAGGGTGGCACATAGAGAGAAGGAATGAAAGTTAGATGTGGAGAAGGCTTAGGGAAAGGAAGCTACCCCGTGTGGAAATATCCTGAGGATTCAGCCAAGGTGCATTTATCCAAATCCCTCTGATGTGTGACTTTAAGAATGAATGGAAGGTGTGAACTCTTGACTGAAGCTAATTGGTCAGTGTAGGTTAATTAATTGTAAGTGGACCAATCTAATGGGTGATGTTGATTATGGGGAGGCTGTGCGTGTGTGAGCAGGGCGAGGAGCATATACAAAAGTACTGTAATTCCACTTATGCTCAGTTCTGATGTAAAAATAAAAATAAAAAAATAAAAGTAAAGTCACATACACGACAGAAACTAGATAACTATTATACGCATTGCAGTGATCATGGTTATGTGTGTGAGTGGTGTGTGTGTTCGTGCGTGTGTATATCTATGTGTTCAAAAGTATGTGTGTGGTATAGTGTATGTGTGTGTGTACTCTGTGTGGGGGATATGTGCATGCATGTATTTGTATGTGTGTATGTGTGAACTATGAGTGTTCATGGTAGTTTCAGATATATACTATTGTTTGAAGCATATACTGTAATTTTCATAAAGAAAAGCCAAAAATTAAAGAAAAATGGTAATAATAGCAACTCTTCCTTTTACAGATATTTATTAAATGAACATGAAGTGAGAGATAATAGTGAACCAAATGAGAAGAAACAGAAGTTAGAAAATTTGCATATTGGCTCATTGAGTAGATGGAGGGATACAGTGGTAGGAAAAGAACAGACACTTGTGATGCTGGTACACCTGTGTTGCTGGTACACCTGTGATACTGTGTGACCAGAACTAGTTTAGAAGAAGGTGTTCTTCATTGGAATTTCCAGTAAAATAGTGATTCTATCTCTGAGAATAATGAGGGTGATTTGAAACAGTTAAGTTCTTGTTAGTCTTGTCAGATACAGAAGAGTCATATTGCCTGAAGGGTTCAGTTGTACAAGAAAAGCTAGTGTTGAGGAAAGAATGTAAAATAATATATATATATATATATATATATATATATATATACACAAAAGTACTGTAATTCCTCTTCTTTTCAATTCTAATACAAAATAAAACTGTTCTAATATCTAATACATATATATGTGTGTATGTGTGTATTTATGCATGTATGTATAATATATATATATATATATATATATATATATATATATATATATATGTGGCATCTACATGACTGAGGCCATAAGGCCGTATTATCAAGGTTCAAAATGACCTTATTTTTAGCTCAGTGTTCAGAAAACTATGTATTACCTTATTGATTGTTAATGACTTAGTCTTTCCTTTATGATTTCCTGGGAAGGTCCACATGTCTGTCTAGCTTAGAGGTTGTTCACTGAACTAAAGGGAAATAACTTTTGACTAAGAACAGAAAAGAATTACATTCCAAAATTCACATAAGAAAAACTGACATTTCTTGAATTAAACTCAGCATCTGTAAAGTAAACCTATGGGCTTTCTGCAAATGTGTTACTAAACAACCTAAACAATTATTTGTAACAAAAATATTACAACCAGGAAATTCAAATTTGCATCTGTTCTTATTGGACATGCAAGCAGCTAGTTATTTATTTAACCTGCCAAGGTAAATTTTTTCTTTCCTTATCTTTAAAGGGGAGGTGAAATATTTCTGTTATAATGCTCTAAAACATAAAGAGAAAATGTGTGCAAAATGACATGCAGGAATCATGTGACTACTGAATAAGTTAGCTCTGGTTGCTATATTTACCTAAAAGTGACAAGAGCTAACTTTTGAGGCATAACAGAGAATCCCAGAGTTAGGGCAAAATAATTCATTTGATTCACAATCATGACTGCTTGCAATTTACTTAACTGAACTAAGGTACACAATTCTTCTGGTTCGAGCCCCTCTTGTTCCTCTATGGCCACGTTCTAAGTGGCTTAAGATCAGGTTGCTCTAAGAGTCCAACAAGGGATAAACTAGAGGGCTCATCTATGTATAAATGGCTTGTGTATAAAAGTTTTCTCCTTTTTTTCTTTTTCTTTTTCTGGAATATTTGCTTAATTTACATTTCAAATGTTATCACCTTTCCGGGTCCCCCCTGGAAACCCCTATCCCATGCATTCTCCCGCTGCTTCTATAAGGGTGCTCCCCCACTCAGCCACCTACTCCTGCCTCCCTACCCTGGCATTTACCTACACTGAGGCATCAAACCTTCAAAGAACCAAGAGCCTCTCCTCCAATTGATGTCAGAACAAGGCCATCCTCTGCTACATATGCGGCTGGAGCCATGGGTTCCTCCATATGGACACTTTGGTTGGTGGTTTAGTCCCTGGGAGCTCTGGGGGGTCTGGTTGGTTGATAATGTTCTTCCTATGAAGTTGCAAACCCCTTTAGATCCTTCAGTCCTTTCTCTGACTCCTCTATTGGGGCCCCGGGCTCAGTCCAACAGCTGACTGTGAGCATCCTTCTATGTGTTTGTCAGGCTCTGGGTGAACCTCTCAGGAGACAGCTATATCAGGCACCTGTGAGCATGCACTTCATGGCATCCACAATACTGTCTGCCTTTGGTGACTGTATATGGGACGGATCCCCAGATTGGGCAGCCTCTGGATGGCTTACTCCTTTTTCAGTGGGCTACACAGACTTACCTGCATGGCAAGTGGAATTTCAAGACAATAAGTGAGTCTTAGCCTCTTCCAGCCTTAATTTGGCTCTGCCAAATCACTTTTGCCAAGTTTTGTTGACTAAAATATGTCACAAAGCTAGCCCCAACCCAGGCTTGAGAAAATGAACATTCCTTCTTGGTGGGAGTGGCTACAAACTTTAAGCCAAAAATTGGATTCAGATAAGTGAGCATTCTCTCTCGATCTACCTCAAGAGGACTCGGGGTACAAAATCAACTGCCATCTCTAATGTAAATTGAAAGGATAGGAAATCAATATGATACAGTCTTGATGTAGTAGAGGACACTCAGACTCAGAGCTCAGAGCTTAGTCCTTGTCTCTGCTATTGATTAACTTGACCCAGTAAAGTCACTTGAATTGTCTAGGTCTCATTATAAGGTACTCAGTATAAGGTTCTGGAATGTCATGCTTATTGTAAGAGATAAATGAGATAATGTATATAAAAGTGTGCATTCAAGAGCAAAGATTAAATAACGTAAGCCATTATTCTTTTATGTATAAATATGCCTTAGAAAACATGAGCATCTTTAACCTCATTAAAGATGTTGGAATATAGAAGTGAACTAAATTACGAAAATTAGAATTAGCAATAAAATGGCATATTATTTGGAATTGTTTTTCTCAGCTACCTTTTTGTTTCTTCCTTGGTTTGTTTTATAAAAAAAGGTTTCGCTTTCTCGCCCTGGCTGTCTTGGAATTTACTCTGTATATGAGGCTAGTCTCAAACTCAGATATCTACCACCTGCCTGTGTCTCTAAGTAGTAAGATTAACAGCAAGCCCACCATACCTGGCTCAGCTACCTATTTTAATGTTCCTTTAAAGCAAGTACTTAATGAGGCTCAATGGCATACAGGGTATGATATATATGTTTAGAGACCTCACTCAAATTTTATAACGTTGTCAAAAGTGTACATAAAAACTTATGTCACACAGGAAAACCAGAAATAAAAGGTAGTACGGGATCTCAGAAATGATGTGTATGTGGTTGGAGGAGTGGGTACCAGGCAAACCTTCCTTGAGAAAATATTCAAGTGAGGAGTAAGAATTCCTTATATACAATGATCTGAACTTTAAATCCAAGTTCTCAGCTCATGAAAAACCATTTTTATCCTTTTGACTCCCTAATTTACTCATTTTTTACCTAATCAATCAGCAAGAAATACCCATGGATTATTTTAGAATCATGTGTGTATTCTTTGCCTGCTACCTTATATCTTGGCTACAATTGTTGCGATTGTTTCTATTACTTTGTGTTTCCTCTATTGTGCTCAGTTCTCTTAGAGCATTTAAAGAGATTTACATTTGGTTTTGAGCAAATTAAAGGTAGCTGCTTGTGGATGTTTAAATAAGAATGTTCTCTCCAGGGACTCACTATTTGAATGCTTGTCTGATAGGGAGTGGCACTATTAGGAAGTGTGGCCTTTTTGGAGTAAGTGTGGCCTTGTTGGAGACAGTATGTCACTGTGGAGGTGGGCTTGTTGAAGACTTATATGCCCAAGCTGGGCCTAGAGTGGCCCATAGTCCCCTTCTGCTGCCTGTGGATGAAGATGTAGAACACTCAGCTCCGTCACCAGCACCATGTCTTCCTGCATGTTAACATGATGCTCACCATGATGATAATGGAGTAAGCATCAGAAACTATAAGCCAGCTTCAATTAAATGTTTTTCTTTAGAAGAGTTGTCAAGGTAATGGTGTGTAGGGAAAAAAATAAGGCTGGGGATCCCAGGGTTCCTCCCGCCATGCTGTGGGTAGTTGGCTGGGAACACTCTGGGTTCCTCCCAGCTGGAAGTTGGGCCAGGCTGCTCATTAACTAAAAGCCTCTCCCCGGCTTCTCGCGGCTCAACCCCAACACACGAGGAAGTCCTTCGGTTTCCAAAACCGGTTTATTCACATGGCGGATGGTGGATGGATCTGGATGCATACCCCCTAAAACCCAGGATCGACCTGAGTTAAAAAGGGGAGGGGAGAAGGGGGGAGGGGCTGGGGAGGAATGTTTAATGGGCTCTGACTCTGGTCTTCAGGTAACTCATTAGTATGTAAATCTCTCTAGGACCCTCCACCTGTGTATGTGACTGAAGGGTGAAGGTGGAATGGAGATTAGACCTCCTGTTAGGCCCAACAATGGTGTCTCTTCATAGCAGTAGAACCCTGACTGAGAGAGTACAAGAAGGTTGTTTGTATTAGGAAACATTTTCCATCTGATGCCTAAGTACTGTGCATGAAGCAAGACAAACAAAGGTAATCAAAGGTAATACATGGAAGCATTCACATGCAAAAGAGGAGCAGCAGCAAGGAAAGGTGCACCAAGAGCCAGAAAAGCAGGAGAAGTAGAAATATCCCTCATACTCAAGGAAAGGAAATGGTGCTAGTTCACACCCTAAAATGCTGAAGAGAATTCTAATAAACAACCAGACTGCATTTTGTGACATCGATGATAACTGTGCTTACATCAGTTTCTAAGCACATAGAGGATAGACATTAGGTGAACACATATTGAGAAGTGATCAAAAGCAACACTTTGGGGACTCTATTGTTACTTTCCCGTTGCTGTGACAAAACACAGTGACCAAGAGCAATTCGAGGGATGAAGGGGTAAATTTTACCTTGCACCTCCTCATCCGGATTGAGAGAGGTCAGAGCAGAGACTCAAGGCAGGAGTCCAGGACAAGAGGTGAAGTAAGCAGGGACCATGGATGAACATTTGTCACTGGCTTGCCCTCTTGTTCTCTGTTTGCCGGCTTTCTAATACAACTCAGGACACCTGCCACAGTGCACTGGCCTGTCATACACCAATTATCAGTCAAAACAGGTCCACATCAATTATTATTATCTATTATTAAGATGATTTTAAACTTAATAAAAAATAACCCATATAGACATTGTTCTCACCCATGACCATTAAACAATGAATGAACAAATACACTGTGACAGGTTTTAAATATCCTGGAGTCACTGCATGCCTTTTAGGGAAACTGCTCCAGTTTCCCTTTTATCATACTTGTAGTAAAGAACAAAATATACTTAAAATATACATGTACACATCAGTTGATATTTAATAAATGCTTTTTTAACTTAAAGATCCTTGATAATCCCATAAGTCATGCTTGTGTTTCCTACTCAATATAATCCCAATGGAGTTAGGAATGAATTGGATAAATGGTTGGACAAAGCCCCACTCTGTGACCAGTAATTCACAACTGTTCATCTTTGTACCTTTGCACTTTTTACCTACTAAAAAATTTAGGCTGCCTTGAACCTGAATCCTTGACTGGATTTCCTGTGTGGTTCACAGTGCAGTTGCAGAAGAAGACATTATTGGTAGTGTGCCTCAAAGCATAGACTTCAAGTCAAAGGGAATCTGACAAGACAACCTTCCCACAACCAATGAAAACCTTAATCGCTTCTTTACCTAAATTTCTATGAAATAAACTTTACTGTTAATGTGGTTTAATTGACACTTTGACAGAAGTCATTGTATCTAGTAAATAGGGAAGTTGGATTATCAAATTTAAAGTAATTGACCACTAATTTTGATTCTTTGAACTGTAAAGGATGCAAATGGAAGCAATCCAAGAAGTCTTTCTTGGAGAGAAAGTATCTACATACAATTTTATCTTTGTGATATTTTTTTCAGGGAGACAACTATGCAAAATCTTACCAATAAATTGTTAAAGCTGATATTTTAGAATGTTTTAAAATTTTAATAGTTCTTGAGCGTGAGTTAAATGTTTGCCAAAGAAGTGTGTACTTTCCTGGGTTACTTTTATTAACAAAAAGGAAACTCAAAACAATGGAAATTGTAGTTTGAATAAAGAGGTTTTTTTTTTTTTTTTTCTCCTTGTGTAGCCTGGTATAGTGATTTGAATGAAAATGGCCCCCATAGGCTCATAGGGGCACTATTAGGATGTTTGACCTCATTGGAAAGGGAATGAGCTTATTGGAGGATAAGCATGTCATTGATTGTGGACTTTGAGGTTTCAAATACTCAAGCCATGCCTACTGTCTTGTTCTGCTGCCTGCCAACCCAAATGTAGGACTCTCAGCTACCTCTTCAGCATCTTGTCTTTCTCTTTGTTGCCATACTTCCCAACATGGCAATAATGGACTAAACCTCTGAACTGTAAGGCAGTCCCAATTAAATGCTTTCCTTTATAGGAGTTGCATAGTCATTGTGTCTATTTAAAGCTATAGAGTATGAAAATTATAGGCAACCACTACTGTACCTAGCAGAAAAATTCCAATTTAAAAGCATTGTCTACAAAACACAATTCTTCAGTAGAGATTGTTTTTTCATGAAGCACATCAAATTTTAATGATCTCTGCACTAAAAAGAGTCTTCATAAAATGGATCATGACTCTAAGGCAAATCTATACAACCTGTATTTTGTGTTCAGCCACAGAATCTGTGTCCTGACTTTGTAAGTCATCTTGTATTTTCATTTTTACTAGCTAATCTTTCTTTCTCAAAGTATTATCATCATTCAGTAGTTCCTTTGTCTTTGAGGCCTTGTAACTGTACCATAATCTAGTAGGTTTTTTTTCTCTTATTTTCTTAGATGTTTATTTTTCCTTTCATCTTCTTCTCATAATTCTGAACCTCTGCCTCCTTTCTGTTTACCCTCATCAAGAGACCTTGCCTCCTATTTCATAAACAAAACGTACCCACAATGATGATTTTACCCTTTTCACACCTAATCTATTAACCTATCAGAGCTACTGTTTGCTGTCCTCCTTCCTGCCCTGTTGAACTGAATAGGATGCCCTCCCCTTCTTCAAGGACAGTGCTTCCCACCACTCTTGATTTAGCATTACCTCTTATCATCTTCATACTTTCTTCTAGATCTTTCCACCAATGTAAAAAACGTGCAAAACTACATTTGATTAAAAGGGACTCACACTAGGCTTCCTACAGTTTTGTATTTGCCTCTTCATACATCTTCCTAAAAATCAAGAACAAAATATTGTCTTGATTAGGTTGGCCTATGGGTATGCCCAGGTGGGATTTTCTTAATTGAGTAAATTGTAGGTAGAAGACCTATCCTGAGGATGTCACTGCTTCATCATCTGGACCCTAGAATATTTGAAACAAAGACACAGAGAGACAAAGACAGAGACAGACGAGAGACAAGAGAACATGCTTGGTACATGCATGCATCCATCATTGCTCTCTATTCTTAAGTGTGGATATGACTAGTCGCTTCAAGTTCCTGCCTCCTTGAATTCCTTGCAATGAAGGATTTTAACTGGAATTCCAAGCTCAATGAACCCTTTCTTCCTCGAAGTTGTAAGGATATTTTATCACAGTAACAAGAACTGAAACTAGTACTATCCTGACAAAGCTTGGAGGGAGATTGTTTGTATCTCCCTTCCTTCACTTCCAATTCTACTCATTCAACCTATGCCCATTTGAGGCAACTCTTGTTGCCTCAGTGAAAACCATTTTGTAAAGGTGATCAGAGATCTCTGTGTTATCAGATACTTTTCTGTTCTTTTGTTGTATGACAAAACTTTTCCTGGGGAGATAGTGAAAAAATACCCATTCACCCCAGACAGAAAGTACAGATACCACTTAAGTCCAACTTGGTAAACTGATACATTTTATTGGGAGCTACTTACAGGAGCAGAAATGATTCCATGGCAGGTGTAGTACCAGACCCCACCACAGCAGGATGCTAATTCACAAAAGCTGGGTACTTGGAGTATACTTTACATCCATAGCCAGCTACCTCAACAGGGTGGAGAGTATCCTTTCCAAATTACTCAGTTGGTTTAAACCTCTTGCAGGAAATCCTACATGTTTCTGCTTCTTCCAGGCAGCTGGTCTCATCACAGAATCTTTTTTGTAGGGTGGCTTGTCTGAGAGTCTTCTTAGTAGCTCAGCTTCACATTTCTAAGAAGGAATCTCAACTTTTATTGCTTACTCTGGCAGGGAGGAACCTAGTGAATTTGGTCAGTTTCAGGCACTTCCTGAACCTAACTTGAGTTGTTTACTACCTGCAGGATAGAATGTTACAATCTCTAGGAAACTGTTTTACAACATCTCAGCAGAATCCATCACTCTGGATCACACCTTACATTTTGGAGAACTTCCAGCATGAAGCCACATTCTCTTGTGGCTTGAGGTTGGGCCTTGGCCCTTTAGTTTTTATCTACTTTATTCTATTTAGTTTCCAATAACCTTGCCAGTTGACTATAAATGCTATTTTATATTATAGTCTCTTTGCTTTATAACTTTGTCCTTAACCTTTTTAGTAGATTCAGCAAATATACCAAGGGCACATTGGTGACTTCCCTACTGAAATACTTACTAAACACCTCACATGGACCATATTAAAATTGAACCTTGAGTTTTTTCATTCATCTTTCTGTTAGGCTTTATTCCACGTTCATGCATAATTTACATTCTCAAACTCAGAATTCAAGCTAGTAGTCTAGGAATCATCCTTAATGTTACATTATCTTTGTCTCCTTGAATCTAAATACTCACCAGCCAATTAGGATCTAGCTTCTCTGCATGTCTGTGGCTACCACATGCTCTTACCAAAACTGAAATTCCTATTTTTTACATCTATGTCCCTTATTTGTTTCATTATGCAGATTTCAGAAAAATATTTGAAAGATGCTAGCTGGACCATCTTATCAGCGTGCACAATATTTTTGTGACCTCGCATGGGTCACCAAACTACCACAGGGGACAGAACATCTAGAGTGACAGCTATTGGCTGTTTCTCACAGTTTTATCCATACTACTCTTGTCTTGGAGCTTTTTGGATCCTTTTGGCTTTTTGAACATCCCAAGCTTATCCCTTCTTAGTGTTTGCATGTGCTTTCTTCTTCCCAGAAGGACAAATGTCCTCCCCATTCCATTCTTCAGAGTAAGGAACCTGCTCATTCCTCAGATCACAATACAGATGGCCCTTGACCAACTGCCCATCTCTTATGACTGTGCCCCTCACCTCCAGTGATTCTGCCACATTTTCCTCTATATTGCCTTTATCACAGTAATTTTGACCTGTCAGTTGCCTAGTGAATTAATTTCTTACTTAGGGTGATAAGATTTTTTTTTTCCTGTTTCATGTGTCACCTCCAAGTTAGAACAGTTAGTTGCACACAGTATGTACTTGGGCAATATTGATTGAATGTTGAGTGAAAAAAAGACTTAAGGCCAATGTCTTACCCTCTGGACTTCTGTGTCTCAGGTAGCAGCTACCGCAGTGAAATGTGAATTTGTGTGTTAGGTGCTTGTTTCATGTTGTAAGAACTTCTTATCATAGTGTTTGTCATAAAACACAGGGCAGGGCCAAAGTTCAAATATTATACAGTGATTGGCTGTTATGTATCACCTCTTCAATAATGTTTTAAAATATGAACTATTAAAAGAGAAGCCTGGGAATGGCTTAAATTAAGTGAAACTTTGATTAGAAATATGTCTCCGTGAGTATTCATTTCTGGTAGGGTGGCATGATACTTCATCACAAGCTAAAGTCATCAGTTCACTTTTCTCATAGGAAGCAAAATAGGCTGTCCTCTTTTACTTGATTAAAAACTGAGTCAAGCAAAACACTAAAGGACTTTTTAATCATCACAGAAAGATTTAATTATGTTCCATCTCCTTTTAGAGTGAATACCTTTTAGCTTGATTCTAGAAGACCTCAGGTCTGTTTTAATGAAAGTTAAGATAATTTTTCAGCCACTGTGATATCTGTAAACTACCATACTGCTCTATTTTTATAAGCTATTTTTTTTGGTTTTTAAATATAGATATTTAGAAGTTGTAAACTGATGATGGTGCTTTATGAATCTGAATCCAGGGCTTTACCCATGCTAAGTTAGCACTCTACTAACCTAGATAGCCTAGTCCTAATAATCCTGCCTTTAAATCATTGATGAAGTTCAGTCGAAAATCAGTATTTCTAAGTGCTTACATGTAGACATATTCACAGGTCTTGTTCTAACATGGTGTGCAGCATAGGTCTCTCTTCTTTCTTGGTTATCTCCATTTTCCAGCCCTCCTCTGTCCACTCTGCTTACACTGGTAAAGTCACTGAAAGCAGAACAGGGGGGATGTTGGATAAAGGAGAGGTCTGTGGTCAGTCTCAACACATGTACTGTCTAGGTTAGGGATCAATAATAATACCTTTGACTTTTAGGTAGGGTGTTGATGTCAAGTGTGACCAAGCTGTCACTGACTATCCCAGCCTGGGGTTCTTTCTCATCTTTGGGGGACAAAAAGATAGATCTTGTTTAGAAAATGTGCAGCTCGACTATCCAGATGACTATATTAAAACCTCCCCCCCCCCCCAAAAAAAAAAAGAATGTATGGATTCTACTTAGAGTCTGCCACCTTTGCCCCAGGGAGAGACTTACATAGGCTACATCCAACTTTTGAATCTCAATAGCACTGTGGATCTCCGTGTTCAGGGCAATACTCTAGGTGATAATGGTGCAATAGAAACTTCCAGTAGTTAAAAAAAATGATACTGAAAAGAATCTACTAATAAAGTGTCTTAGGAAATACTAAGTTATAGAAAGCAGAATTTAGCTAAAAGAGGGCTGCCTCTAGTGTGTCTAGAAAATAATTAGTGTATGTAGGGACCAATATGGCCCAGGACCCCCAAGACCAAGTTCTCAGCACAAAAGAGATTTCTTTGTCCTAGAGGGCAGAGGGTAGCAAACAAGAGAAGAAAAACGTAGATGGAGGATGAGGGAGAGAGGAAAGGTAGCAAGGGAAAGGGAAGAAGGATATTTATCCTGAAGTGGGACAAAGGACTGACTGCCTCTGGATAGAGAGGAGACAGTCACATAAGAAAGTGGTGGTTTATAATGGTAAAAGAAGAAACCCCATGTTAGGATGAGGTGTTTAAATTTAATTGGAGATGTTAATTAGGTCAGCCAAAAGGGGCATCTGATTGTTCGACTTCAACACTTTGAAGCTGGACCTTGGTAGTCAGCTTCAGGAGGAGAAATTAGCTGAATACGGGAATGAACACTGATGGCTAGCTTTAGGACTGTTATCTAAGGCTGTTAGCCATGATGAGGGAACCAGAGAGAAGGGATGCTCACCTCAATCATGCTGGCCAGAGTCCCTTCAGTGAACTGACCACACTTTGTAGAAATTGAGAAAGAAAACTCTGTACCATAATTGAAGTTCACAGTTGCTTAGAAAGTTTCTATTAGTGTTTATTCACCAAGACTGACCTCTGATTAGGCTCTATTCCATAACAAAAGAAACAACTCTGACTTAAAGCAGCCAGTAGGTGCATCTCCATATAAAAGAGCAGGCATCTCGGGAAATGAAGAGGGGCAGTGTTTGTCACAATCACCATTAAGTCCAGGTCTGTCATTCAGTCACTTGCACTGTTATCAGGGAAAGCATAATTCTGCAGGTGGGCAAGATGATGCTGGGTGACAACTATTTGAAAAGAACAACACTATTGTAAATAAGAAATAATTCTGAGCCAAGCAGTGGTGGCACAGTGTGCATGCCTTTAAGCTCAGCACTTATGAGGCAGAGGCAAGTGCATCTTTATAAGTTTCTACAGCCTGGTCTACAGAGTGAGTTCCAAGACAGCCAGTGCTATAGAGAGGTGCCTCAAAAACACCAACCCTCCAAAACAAACAAACAAAAACCCACAAACAAATAACAGAACCAAAAATTCTGACAACATCTTTGTTGTGTAAATTGTTTGCCTAAGTAGCCAAATTTCCAGTCTCCTGTCTGTTGAAATTGTTGAAAGTATAACTTTGAGTCCAGGCCTGCAAAATACTTAAAATTGCAGCCTATGAAAAGTGCATAAGCATAAGATATACATAAGTTAGTAAAATCTGCTATTTGGGGCCTGCTCCTCTTTGGACATTAGCCAGAGAAAGACGCATGCTATTAAAGAGATTTTTTTCATTTATCAGTCTCTCAGTAAGCAGAGTGATTTCTCACTCAGCATATTAATTCTAGAACAATATTTATTTGTCTTCATCCAACCCAATTATAGTTCCTGTTGATCCTAGTAACCTGTAGGGCACTAGATGACTGTGAGGATTCCTGACAAAATCAATACAAATTTCAAGAAAATATAGCTTTATGAAAATTTAACATGGCGTCTAGAGAAAAGAAGCCATGCAAGTTCCCAGTTAAGAACATCTATCATAGACAGCTTCAGTGATAGGGCAGTGTTTGTCTAGTCGACCCAACTTCCAGAGAGAAGCCCCCATCCCTATTCTGTGTGTAGGACTGTCCTTGCTGCCTGTCCCATCCACTACCCTGAGAGGAAATTGAAGAAGGTGCTGGGTTCCTTTCTGTGACTGCAGTGATGAAGGAGCAACTTTGCACATATGTGGGAATATTACTTTATTTAAAAAAAAATACATAAAATGTCTAAAAACCCAAGCCAATTGCCTGCCAGTTTTCTTAGAGCAGAGATATCTTACTGATGGAAATCTCTTTTTGGCTCTCAAATACTATGGACTCTATTTTTGCCTTCCAGCAACATGCCCTAGGGAATCTATCTGTTTCTTGATCCCCTAAATGGCAGGCAGGCTTTTCCTTTGTGGTTTACTTTACTTTTGCTCTGGGTATGAAGAAGACAATTGGAATGTCACCTGATTCCAAATGGAAGAATAAGGCTATTCCTCCTCTTTTTCTTTCCCTTTCACATTCTTCCTCCTCCATTTTTTCCTTCTCCCCATATTTCTCCTCTTTCCTTCCCTGTTCCCGTATAAGCTCCTTTCTCCTTCTTTTTACTTCTTTCTCCTTCATCTTCTCCAACTTTTATCTCCCCCGGTACCCCTCTTCATCTTTTCTTTCTCTCTCTTCCTTTTCTTATTCCTCCTCCTCTTCCTTCAGCCTTCTCAACAATGGAGAGCCATGCCAGGAGATAGTAGGTCTAGCCCTAAAAGGTTTTTTCATTACCTTTGTATAATTCCTGGGTCCTTTATCTAGCTGGAGAGTAAGCAGGAATCTCTGAGCAAGACTACTTAGAAAAGTGGAAAGAACATTTGTCACTTAGGAGACTCAGTCTTGATAGAGACTCTTTCTTGCTAGATAAACATTAGAAATTTGGTTCTTACAGAAAAGATCATGGGACAGTGTTCTCATGGAGACTCTGTTTCATCAAAGAGAAGCTGAACCTATAAAATGCACAGAGGCATGCTGGAGGTCCCTCCTCTCTATTCATCATCTGTCTTTACTTCTTTTTTTATTAATTTATTTATTTCACACCCTAGTTTCAGCCCCACTCTTCTCCTCTCTTTTCCATTCTTATATACTTGCCCCATTCCCCCTCCCCTTCTCTTCAGAAAAGGAGGCCCCTCCCCCCATGGGTACCAACCCTGGCATCTCAAAAGCACACATAGTACACAGAATAGCACACAGAGAAACTTCCTGTTGGCAAGGTATCTGGGGCGAGCATCTAAGTCCAAATGGAGGGTCTGGGTTCTTATAGGTGTGAGACATGTGATAAACCCTGATCTTCCTCCAAATTGCCTGGTTGGGGCTAACCTGGGGAATTAAACTACTTGAAATAAGATTTGTTCCTGCTAAAGAAACCCTCAGGCAGGAGGCACAACAGTCTTTCTAAACCAATGGTTTTCAACTTTTCTAAAGCTGCAAACCTTTCATACAGTTCCTTGTATTTTGGTGACCCCCCCAACCCCAACCTAACACACTAAAATAATTTTTGTTGCTACTTCATAACTGTACTTTTGCTACTGTCACAAAAGAGGTTGCAATCCATTTTGAGAACCACTGTTCTAAACAATTCCTTAGACTTTTTTTTTTTT
This sequence comes from Arvicanthis niloticus, assembly GCF_011762505.2. Lineage (NCBI taxonomy): Eukaryota > Metazoa > Chordata > Mammalia > Rodentia > Muridae > Arvicanthis > Arvicanthis niloticus. The sequence continues at coordinate 96,981,696 of NC_047661.1, forward strand.
TAATTGGGCTGAATAAAGAACCTCAAAGTCCACCATTTTAAATGTTTAAGGGAGAGAACATTTATCTACTTAGTGTTTTTGTCCCTGACTGTATGGCTATCAGGAAACTGAATGATTTATATGCTTCCCAAGAACCCAATTCTCATGGTGTTTAGGGTCTACAAAGAGACTCAAGTTAGCCCAGTTTTAAGAACAGCTTCTCCCTGGTGTTTAGAACTCCTTCCAATGTGGTCTGAACTGTACATATTTCTATCCATGATAAAAAACATTTATTTGGCTTCTGCAGCATATCCTTATGATGTTAGACACATGTAAATAAGAAGTGTATGATAGAAGCTCAATGGCTTCTAGCAGATTCTATCACTGGACTCCATGATTTCATGCACAGCCTAAATTCCTGGTGCCTCAGTCTCATAGTCACTAAAGGATGTAACAAAGAAAAAAAAAAAAAAAAAACAATTCCTAGCATTCCCTGAGTATGTAGCTAAGACCATCAAAGGCTAGTAATTAAAATCATGCACTGTGAGTAGCACCATCTGGCCCTGCATCCTGGTCTTCCCTTCAGTAGTGGTGTGGTCTTTACAACCCAATGCCTTTGAGCAAAAAAATGGTCTTTATTGAGAAAAAAAAAAAAAAAAAGGTCTTTATTGAGAAAAAATGGGTGAGACAAGGTTAGAATTATTTAATAAGTTTATAAATCAAAACCCTGTAAAATATCCACTGTGTCATTAAAGTTAAATAAGTCTTAGCCACTGCTGTTCTTGCTTCTCTCTGTAATGTTACCAATATTTTACTAATTAGAAAATCTACTTCCTTGCTCCGCACAGGACCTAAAGATGATAGAACAGAATTTCAACATAGGCATTCTGGCTTTGGAGCAGGGACTAGTAACTACTACCATATATCCTCAATTGATGGATTAATGCAAGGCTGTATATAAATCACCAGCCTACTGAAATCCAGAGCAATGTAAAGTTATTTAATATAATTTGAAACTATAGTTCTCAAGAAATACATGCAATTGTATTAACCATGTTGTAATATGTTATTATTGAAGGGAACATTATATTTTCTTTCCCATGAAAGGAATCTTTATGCTGTGCTAATAATTATAGTAATATGCGCTTTAACGGCATTATTGAAAATTAGATGTCTCTTTCAGTTGCCCACATTTACACACAAATTTGTGTAATTCCCACTGCCACTTTCTGAGATGACAAGGTCAATATTATAATCTACATTTGAGAAGTAAGAAAGTTGAGACTCAATAAAGTTAAGAAAATTGGGGCTGGGGAAATTGTTCAGTCAGTGAAGTGCTTGCCACACAAGCATGGGGATGGGGGTTCAATCCCCAGAATTTACCTGAAGTGTTTGTAATCCCAGCATTCAGGAGAATCCAAGGTGCTCACTCTTGAGCCAGTCTAGCAAATTGATGAGCCCCAGATTCTAGCAAAAAGGGAAAGGTAAAAACGGGGGAGTGGCCACTAAAGAACCCAGACAAGGTTTTCTGGCCTCTACAAGTACCCCCACAATCATGTACCTACAGACATATGTACATATCTATGCATGTGCAATAACACAATGTGAACTCTCACACATAGCTGCAAGCACATGCACACACATGTTCAGATAAGTGGTCAAATGTCCAATGACAGTAATTAAGAATGTTGTCATACATCTCTAAAGCTTTAATTGTTCTCTGGTGGTTCACTGCTACATGCTACCTTTTCTAGTGACATTTCTTTTTCAACAGATTGAAAAAACGAATTTTTATAATGTAGCTTATCATTATAAATGTATGTTTATGGTTATTAATATCTGCACAAAGTTGTGAGACCACCTGACCCCATGTTCTTTTCTTTTCTGTAAAGGTCCTGATTGCTAGCATCATGTGCACTTACAACAAAAATGACTGGATGGAACTCTCCAAAATGGCTGAGGTAAAAATTTCTTCAGTTGGTATTTATTTTATTTCACCTCTCTCATTTTTATTGGTTTTTAAGTAAAGAGCTGCCACAAAAAATAATGCAAGAGAAGTAAAATTGAATTGAAAATGTAAGTTAAAGCATTTCTATTATAATTTGTTTACCATGTGTTTTCATTTAAATGATGGAAATGTAAATTTAAAAGGAATATATTCTATAAAAGCAGTCCCCTGGATTTCACACAGGACCTAAAATCCCTTTATTCTCTGCATCCATAGACTCTGCATTTGCATATTAAGCAAACTGTATATATGATGGATGCCATGATAAAATTTAATTCTACCTTTGAGAGTCTAACTTGATCTTGCCTTGCCTTTAGGCAAACTAGTTTGACAGTAAGAGAAGGAATTCTGAATATAAAAGTCTTGAATATTTAAAATATAAAAGGTTCATTTAATACTGTTCTAGTTTGAATACCAACATGTATAAAGTGCTAGGACAGGCTGTGACTGAATGCCACACTAGTCAGTGGGCATACCACACTCGTCAGCAGGGGCACCACGCTCACCACTGAGCATACCACACTCGTCAGCAGGCATGCCACATCCATCAGTGGATATGCCACAATATAAACTACAATTTGCACAAATGCAAACAACTAACCACAAGCCTTCAGATTTGTATTTCAAACATAAAATTACACACTTAAAAAAATACTCTCATGTCAATCATTCGGTCAGGCAACTTAGGTGAGACAGCCCTAGCTGGGGGTCTTTAGAAGCTCTCAACCATTCTAAAGAATGAACCTAGTAAGACTTTTGACTTGACCTGACATTACAAAATATCACGATGTTCTCTATGGTAGGCGAAGATGGTTGATTGTACATTTTACTTGGATATTTTTAAAACTGTGAAGGGAAAAATTACTTCTGGGACTTAGGGTGGTGAAATTAAACATGATCTGTAATTGGCTTCGTGATCTTCTGTGCTGGGTCTGCTTTATACATGTATTTACCTAATTGACCATGAAATCTTCCACAGAGCCCGTGCCTGGCATGAGCTTTGCCAATTTTAAGCTGACTATGATAAATGGCTTTATCATGCTGCGTGCTTCTCTGCTTTTCTGTGAGAATAAAATACTTTGAAAAATATTTCCTTCAATAATGAACATTAATGTTTAAGTGGGAAAGTTTGCTTACAAAAGTCAAAAGCCTGTAATTATAAGTATATTAGCAACTGTAGATGGTTTTGCATTTTATATTAGTCTTTAATTTCACTCTTACTTATTGTAGTTTCCAAATACTATGTGAGAAAGACTGGAGGAAAGAGTCTGCTTTCTACTAAAACAGAACAATCTTCATATATCCATGGAGGGGTGATATACATATCAAAAAGAACATGCCAGACAAACTGTCAATGAAACCAACAAGTTAGGCCAAGCCTAACTAAGGGCATTAGAAGAAGGCTCTTAGGCCTTTGCATCCCTGTGGGGGTAGGGCAGCAGCAGCCAAAAGGATTTCATCACACTGTACATTATACATACCCGATAGCATTTCAAATATAATATTTGACTTATTCTTTGATATTGTTTTTACATTCATGAACTGTATTTTGACCATATCCACCATCATCAACTCAACTTCAGATCCTCCCTGATCCCCCTCTTAGGTCTCGATCCCAGTGTCACATACTCTTCTTCTTTGTTATCTGTTTTCTCTCTCTCTCTCTCTCTCTCTCTCTCTCTCTCTCTCTCTCTCTCTCTTTCTTTCTTTCTTTCTTTCCTTGTTTCTTTTTGAGTAGTTTTGGGTCTCTGAGGTTGTTTGTGAGTAAAGGTGGTACCAATCCTGATGACTTGAGTTCAGCCCCAGCAACCCACATAGTGCAAGGACAGAACTGACTTTCTTTTAATTTATCATTTGACCTCTACACACACTGTGGTATATTCACGTATGCTCATTCCCACATACAAAATATATGTTCATGCATGCTCACATCCACATACAAAGTAAATCTATTAAAAGGAAAAAGAACTACTCACTCACTGCTTTTGTTTTTATGGACCCACTGTTTAAAACACACACACACACACACACACACACACACACACACATATGTATGTGTATATATAAACAATGGAAAAATTCACATTAAAATAAATTAATTTTTTTTTCCATCCAAAGTTAGGATACCGTCTAACATAGACAATTCTCTGTGAGTTGTACCAGGAATCATACACCGCCATCACTGTGCTGACACTTTTGGGGCTAGCCAGCAGCTAGATGTTGCATGTGTTCATTTTCATGAAGTTTCTCCTTTCAGTGGGTTGGATTTTTTAATTGGAATTGAAGAAATCTATCATCAGCCTTCTACTCACCACCTCTACTAACACAAAAGACATATGCACCACATCAAAAGCGCTGCAGTTGTAGATCAGTAGCAAAGAATGGGAAGCTCTGGGATTAACTCTGTACAAGGAGGAGAGGTAACCAAATCAACTAGGTGGTTTAGGGAATGACAGAGGCTCCATGTAAGGCACAATTGTACACATGTCTGCGAGGGCCTTATGATTATCTGAGGACCCACCCTGAGTGTTGGAGACACCCAAGAGTGAAGAAAAGCTAGAGAGGAGAAAGCTAACTGAGTACCAGCACCAATACCACCCTCTCATAGCTCCATGGAGAAGTGAACAAGCAGCTTCCTGAGAAAATGGAGTTCATCCTGCCCCCAAGCCTTCTGTGCCAAGATGGCTTCATCACATAACCCACAAGCCTTAAAGATCATTAGTTTCCTTAAGTTGTTTCTTTTCAGGTATTTGATCACATCATTGGGAAAATATAACCAGTATAATGATGACATTGCTTCTCCTTGTTTCATGGGATCCTAATATGCTATGTTACTATTTACAGAGCACACAAATAGCTTCAAAAGGAGCCTAGACACAGACATATTTCTCCATGCTCCCAGCAAAGTTGGGTCACAGCATTAGGTACATTTAAATAATATATTAAGTTGAACTAAATGTAACTATCTCAAGGACATTGTGTGTCCAGACTGCTTAATTTATCATCTTAATTTGCTAGATTTGTTTTCTCTTGTAAATAAAGCAAAACCTAAACTGACCCTTTTTAATTCTAACGTTAGTGAACTTAAACTTGAAATGCCTTCCAATGCCTTATTCTTGTCATTCTTGCTTAAGTTGCCATGCTTTTTTAAACACCATGGGAAAGAAGCAGTTTCAGGAGGTTTTTTATAGCATGGTGAAACTTTTGGTAAACTTGGTAGTATGCGTTCATTTATTGTAGCTTGGGATTTGCTTATAGAGACATTGATTAATTTTCCCCATTTAGTGCAAAAGAGTATGTATTTATAAATTACAAGCTTGAACTACGTGTAAATTTCCTGGGCAGTCAAACAGAGGTGCGCAGGAATCAACTCAGCCCCACAGATGTACTCACAGTTTAAGTAGGTAATCAGATATTCGTCAAATTTAGTCATTACTGAAAGCTGCCAGTATTAGATTTTAGAAAGATCTTGAATTCATGTGAACAGAACTGGAATCTATTTCTTTCTCAATGTCTATTAGCCCAGAAGATAAAGGTTGAATCATATTTTATGAGAAGAAGGCCTTATTGAAGGACACAGTCTCTGAGCAGGAAAAGTGTGAAACAGATGAGCTAGGGTAGAAGAGAAAGGAAATGTAGAATGGTGCACTAGAGACCATGCAGAGACTTCCAAGGGAAACAGAGAAGACTGCTCAGGTATAGAGGTCAGGGAGAGTGCCACAAGATCATCTTAACACAGAAGCAATAGAGGAGTAAGGGAAGGGCTGCTCCTTCCTGCCCACAGTCTCTCTTCTTAGTATCCTACAACACCATTGACTGTGTGCTCTATCACTCTGGGCAATCATATACCCCATGGCTTGCAGTGTGATTCTTCATACAAAGCCAGAACTAGAAGAGCAAGCCAGAGTTCCTTATAAGACATGAATCTTGGTCCCTTGGGGATCTTGCTTGTGTAAGCTATGTAAGCCGTGGCTAGCCCTAGGTCTCATATAGAAGAAGACTGTGAGAACTAAGACAGTCAATATGCTGACAGTAATATGGAGTGGGGCTGGGAGAGTGTGTGTCTGGAAGGTGAGTAAAGCCATCAAACGTGAGAAAGTGTACAGGCTGGATGTGGGTGATGTATCCATACTCTCTTGACCACGTTTATCTATAAAACAGTATTGGCCCAGAGTTTCAATAGCTTTTTAAAATTCCAAATTTTGTGTGTGCATGTAAGTGTATGAACATATTTAAGTGGTTTTGTACACAGAGAGTCCTTCTTAGTTCTCCATCTTTTGAGACAGGGTTTTCTACTGAACCTGGAACCCACTAGTCTGTGGTACAGATGTCCCATTTGTGAATGAGCATAACACACACACACACACACACACACACACACACACACACACACACACACACAGTTTCCTAGTGAAATCTGAGAGCTGAATTAAACTATGGGTAGAGAAATCCAGATTGATAGAACCTACTAGTATTTGACTGAATACTAATAGGTTGATGACTGAAGGTTGTGACCTCTGGAGCCATGGGTTTAGGGCTAGGTTTGAAGCACCAGGCATGCATTTCCTCCTGTGGAACAGCCTTTAAATCTCAGGGAAAAACAGTGCAAACAAATTTCTAATCTGGGGTTTAGCTACTCCTTGGGCAATGAATATCCCTTTGCCTGCTTCCACCTTTTCTTTTCCTTTTTCACAGTCCTTATTGGGCAAGGTAGATGCATTCTGAGCTAAGTAACTAAAATCCTTGTACTAATAAGAGGCAGAATGTTACTCCAGTCGAGTTTATTTAACATCTCATGCTAATTTAACTACTAAGGCTTGTTTGCGTGGTTGTGGCAACATGGAAATATAAGTTAGCCACCCCTGAAGTCCCTGTGACAGGAATATTTAGAGGCCAAATGAATGTCTCCCAGGCCCAGGGTGTCATCCAGAGCAACCTTGTCCCAATTTTTAAGGCCTGAATATTCATTTCAAGGCCCGTCTCAGGCCCATTGTGGTGACCAGAACATTCGGGTATGAACTATTTGAGAATTTTAAATAACTATTCCTAGATAAGACTCTATTTCCTAGGTGTTGAAGAATTTTTTTTCAGACAGCAGTTTAGAAGCCACAAATATGCTGAAGGGTTATGTTTTCTTAATTCAGTGTGGCAGTCCCAGCTGGGGAGCAAGTGTCTTCTTTCTCTTTTGTGTCATCAAGTGTGTCTGCCGGATAACCTCACATCCGTGACTGGCAAGTTGTGTTTGTACACACTGAGATATGAATGGAAACAGAATCCATGGAAGGGAAAACACCAGACTGTGGAGAGAAGTTCAAGCTCTGACTCTGTCACTACAAACTCTTTGATGCACAAGAAATGCTCTCAATGACTTCCTCATTGGTGACACTCACTGTCACCAGGGGGTGTTCTAAATGGCTTTTGATTGATGCATATTCAGCTGCCATAGTATGAGATTGGTAAGGGAATTCCACACACATCTGTAATGTGCTCTGACCTCGTTTCCCCTCATACCTCCCATCCCTCTCCCTGCTGTGTACATAGCAATGGTAATGTTTAGGAACAGCAAATGAAAGAAAAGATGTGGTACTTGGATTTTATTTAAGGAACAAATGATTTAATAATAATCTACCCATTGCTTTAAATCACTGGGTAAAACACAGGCTCCACACTTAAGATCTTGTGAGGTGGGTAATTTGAATCTTTTATGTCTGGCTTATGAACTGCCACTGGGCATGATAGTATATCTTAGCTTTTGGGGTTCTTTTTATAGCTGAAGTGAGATAAAACAAAAGGCTTAGTGAAATATCCTTACACATGGAACGTACCCAATTAGCCTTAGCTCTCCTTATCTACCATGCTGGTTAATTGTCAGTTTGTAATGACATATGAACAATACAAATATGTGTATAAGTGCTTCCCAAAGATATGCTAATCCAAAGTGATACCAAGTTCCTGTCAATTGCTAGATAAATAATCTTTAAAAATACCTTGAGTAACTCCGAAGAAGCACAGGTACACGGTTGTATATAATTGCAATACATAATCTAAATGAAGTGCATGGTTCTCATATGGCATGAATTTGAATTCAGTCCCATTACTTGCAGTTTATGTCTACCCAGCTGCAGACTAGGAAGGTTAACTGACTCATCCAAAGCTTCTCCGGTCCTTTGCAGCCAGTAGGCTGGGTGTTGTCTATACTCACTACGAAGCCTGCAGAAAGGGAACAGCATGAATCTTAGTCATTGTTAAGTAAAATGAAGCATTTCCAAACTGGATGATGGAAGCAGAGCAACATAATGTGTCCATGTTTGGAAACATGAAAAATTATTGAATAGGCCTTCATACATGTACAGAAAAAAAGCAGGTGTGCTAATGACTAAAGATGGGTGAGATAATCAACTGAGAAATAACTAGAGATGAATTTGCTAAGATCATACTTAAAATTTATGAAATAGAGGAAAAACAATTAGGAAGAATAGAGAAACGTTGGGGAAACAGCTTTTGGCTAAAAGAACAGTATGGTATGCTTAGTAAATAGATTTCTTTTGAAAATAAAAGCTTTCCCATGAGGTAATACATATGTGATATTACTATTGAAACCTACTCTCACTTCTAACTATTTATAAATCATTGTTATATCCTAAAAGTAGGTAACAGAATATAAAACTTAGCTAGTTTGATATATTCGTCCTCTATCTCTTGAGTTACTATATTAAATTTAAAAGATGGTGTGTGTGTGTGTGTGTGTGTGTGTGTGTGTGTGTGTGTGTGTGTGTGGTGTGCAGTTGAGTACCCTTGCCAGTTTTGCATGCAGAAAGAAGAGAAGTTAGCCAGGAAGTTCCTCCTAGAATACCTCCTCTCTGTCCCTCTCCCAGTATTAGTATGACAGTCACAAAAAGCCTTACCAGACATGCTGAATATAATATTACATTGCATGCTGAATATAAGATAACTCAAATTCTCATGCTTGTACAGCCAATATTATTACCCAATGAACCATCTCCCAGCCCCTAAAAAGTTTAAAGATTTTTTCCAAATAGACATTCCAAGAATCTGACGATTCCTCAAGTATTCTGAGTTGTTCTCTTCATTTTGAAAACATCAACTTGTGTGTTAAGGGAAGAATGAGTGATTGAAATTGTGAGAATTCATAGCGACTGAAGTCTGATAAGATAACCAACAGCTTGTGTTTCTTACACTAAGCTGCTTTAAAATATGATCTTTTACATTCTACTTATTCACTCCAGGAATCTGACCACATTTTTCTTTGCATGCCTCTTTCCATCATCAATTATCCAGAATTATTAAGAGTTGTTTCTACAGAAGTAGAAGCTGCATAGGAAAGACAAAGTGTGGTCCCTAACAGATTGAGATCAACTTTATATTATCTCATTTAACAGCCAGACCTGTCATTTAACATCAATTGTTTCATATCTCTTATCTCTGGAATGGGAATTGTGATAACACAAAGATTCTGAGAGTCAGGAGCTAGGAGATGGGCCAGTGGTTATAAGTACTTATCTCCAGTCCCTAGACCTGAATTTGATCTCCACAGCCCTTATAGTAGAAGGAGAGAATGAACTCCTGCATTTGTCTTCTGACTTCTAAATGAGTACGCTGCCTACCTACATACAAGTAAACATACATACATGTCCAAATAAATTAAATTTTAAATAAAAATTAAGATCACGTGCATTATATAGATGAAATATAATGGTATACAGAGCAACAAGTTGTGACTTTTAAGCTCTCGATCAACGTTTTATTGTTGTTATGTGCACTTCAACTTGAGGACCAGACTTATTTAGAGAAGTTTCTACAGAAATAGAAGCTGTTTAGGAAAGACAAAGTGTGGCCCACAACAGCTCGAGTGGACTTGAGCAGCAAACTATGGTAAAATCCACAGTGTTTAGAATTAAGGGATGTGGTCTTTGTAATTGGTGGAGAGAGCATCAATATCTGAATAAAGTTTTGCCTTCTGTCTCATTTTTTCTTCCTTATAGGCTTCTGGAGCAGATGCCCTGGAGTTAAATTTATCGTGTCCACACGGCATGGGGGAGAGAGGAATGGGCCTGGCTTGTGGGCAGGTAAGCACCCCCAGCAACTGCCACTGTGGCTGTCAGGACCACATAATGGTTCTCTGTATGGATGCTTACTATACCTTAGGCGAGGAGATGTGTGGATCTGATGACTGGCTGGAAAGAGCAGGTCGGCAGTGTTTAAATATTTAGTGCTTAAAAAGTGGAAAATGAGGGAAACTGGAATTACGGCAATGGTTGGGTTTTATTGAGGAAATCATATTATGTGCTTGACAGGAAGGAATATCATAACAAATAGTTTTTAAAAGCGCTGAAGCAGAGTTAGCTGATATCCAAGGCAATGTTCTTTATTCATTTCTGAGGCCGATCTAGTTTCCCTGGGGCAATACAGTGTACACAATGCATTGTTCTTAGTGATTTTGTAGTAAATGGGGCACAGCACAAATCGCGTTTTACAGTTTTTAGCATATGATCATTATTCCCTAACTGTATTTGGGGAGTTGCAAAAAAGACTTTGATGGTATTTTTATTTACAGATACAATAAATGGTAGCTCTTTGTTAAAGCAAATTCAAAAAAATCCTAATAATAAATGCAAACTAATATGTCAATATATAGAAAATACAACATCTTTATGGAACAAGATGTAGTGTGGTGTGTTTAAAGGGAGATGAAAATGCTTAATGCTTAAAAGGTAAGTGTTTTGAATTTCATTTCGCCGTTAAGCCCAGAGGAAATATTGTGAATTAAATACAAAACTTTGGTATTTTCCTAGAACTGTCAGTTTTCTAGAACTTTAAAGTTTACTTCTGTATCCACTCGTGACTTGGGATTCTTTCTTAGGAGGTGCCAACTGTCCCACATTCCTGTTTTTCTCAAGTCACTGAATTGATATGAATTAAACCAGAGCCCTTTATTTGCGGAGAGGAAAGTTTTTACATGCTTAAATGAACAAGAGTTTCTATTTTCATGTTCAAATGCAGAGAGGGGTTCTTTAAGTACATTGTAAATATTTAATAGGCCTTGGGAATGGATTTGCAACTCAGGAAGAAATCATTCTTATGAACAGCAGGAGGGGAGGGGCTGGCCAGGCATCTTTCACTGGATCCAGGCTCTTCTCACAACAGGTTACCAGAAGGCCATTAAGCCTGGTAAACACATCCACCATTTAGTGCTATCAAGTCAGGGGAAAACAGCATTATTTCTGAGTCATATGCTGATCTAACAGTGTGTCAGGGATGTAGCCTGTTTAAAGAGAAGGCTGTGCTGTGGAGATGGCTGAGTCCATAATCCAGTTGCCACTCAAAAAAAAGAGTATCTGAGCGAACCCCAGAATCCACATAAAACAGCTGGCACTGCTTCGGGAACCTGTAATATCCAGTACTGGAGAGGCAGAGATGTGAGGATCTCTAAAGTGTCCTATCCAGTTAGCCTAAGGGATTAGTAAACTCCAGGTTCAATGAGAGACAGGGTCTGAAAAAAAACAGTGGCATTGTTGACTTCTGTCTGCCCTATCCATATGCATGTAAACCCCACCCCCACAAGAATGCAGATGCTGAAGGATACCAAAAGGGCAGCAAGGGCAGCAGAACAGGGCTTGAGTTGGTCCTGAGTGAGCACACTCTTCCCTCATTCCTTGAGTTTACCCGCTTTGCCTATTTCACAGGCTAGACCTCAAAACCCACATTTTAAGAGGTGAATTCCTTGCCCTATGTCAGCTTTGGAAAAGAGGAACATACTAAGTTCTTAAGGAAGTGCATTCTGGTGTTTATATTTTGCCACAAATATAACAATTATTTGAAAATGTTGCAAATTCCCAGCTGAGTTTCTCCTTCCAGAATGGGCTTTGTTCCTTGCAAACTTCTGAACTTCTCCAGCTGATTCCCTGTGGGTGTATTCTCTCCAGGGAGTTATTTAGTTACAGAAACTTTTACTCAGCCTTGAGCTAAAAGGGAATGGCAGATGCTAAAAACTTTGTAGGTAGAGATATCAATAAGATTTTCAAAGATTTGGATTTGTTGGCTCATGGAAAGGGTATGTTTTTATTTCACTTCTTGGTGCTACTAAAACTGAAGCCAGATCTTCCCAGCCAATCATACCAATTCTCTTTTGAATTTTATTATATTAGAAGTTAAATAATTGGGAAATAAAGTCAATTTAATAAATTTTGCATAGAACTAGGAGATATGAATATTCAGCTTTTTGAAGAAGAAAGAATATGACTTATTTTTATTAAAGGATTTTCTATAACTGTCCTTTGTTAAGAGGGGCACTGTCTGGACATATTTGAATTTACCTCTAGCATCTTCCCCCTTCTCTCCCGCTGGTTCCCCTGTTTCTTCCACTGTCTTTCAATTCCCTATATGCGCCCATGTTAGTAGGTTAGGGAACGGCCACTCATTGTGTGGTCAGTGGAGGAATGGAGAGCTGCTATACAGGGATTTCCTTTACAGTGCTCAGAGCAGGACTGTCTGCACTGTCCGAGCATTCTGAATTCTTGCTGCACGAAAGGGAGGGCAACGCTGGTCTAACATGGGATTTTTATCTAACAGAAAAGTCTATTGTATAGCACATTCTCTTTTCAAAATACCTGTTGGTACCTATTGAACTCAGCTTTCTCACACATATTTAATGAGTGAAAATTTTTCTAAGAGTGTGCCCTTAATGTAATTATTGTAGGTTAGATATACATAAATGTGCATAAATATACAATAAATATAAATATATACATATAAAATCCAAATATACATATATATGACCAAAAATAAGGAAGTTTATGAGCAGAGAAAAATAAAATCTCTGTTAAATACAAGCATCTTACTTATAAACTGTGTGTGTGGCCGGGCGGTGGTGGCTCACGCCTTTAATCCCAGCACTTGGGAGGCAGAGGCAGGTGGATTTCTTTCGAGGCCAGCCTGGTCTACAAAGTGAGTTCCAGGACAGCCAGGGCTACACAGAGAAACCCTGTCAAAAAAAAAAAAATTAAATTAAATTAAATTAAATTAAAAAAAAAGTGTGTGTGTAAAACCGTCCTTGATATTCAACTTGTGTCTTTCCTGCCAAGTGAGGCTTGGCATATGAGCCCTTATAATCATCAGCTGTACTAAGGAGTTGAAGTCACTCTCCCTCCATATTCTTTTCATTAGCCACCAAGCCACTTGCCCTCCTGAGGCAGATGTATCTACCTCCAAACTGAGATTTGAAGAGCATAATCTCTGAAATCCTGCATTGTTCTAACATTCTGTGAGTGTGGACATTTTAAGTAGAAGGCTAATCAGTGATTTTGAAAATCCACTAAAGAAACAAACGAGTTGTCATTACACTGTTTGTAAAAGCAAAACAACAACAACAACAAAATTTTCACGTTTCGTCATTCTACATAAACTCATTATTTCATATTTAGTCTCTGTTTTGTAGGATAGACACTTCAAAATCTCTATAAAAGGATGAAATTGGGGATGCAGTACCACAACATACTGTATGATATTTACTTCTATAGGTATGCACCTGTGATGAAATATAATGTATAAACAGAGGAACAATGACCAATCATGAAGAATGACAACACCGATGCAGTATTATGAAAGTTATTTAAAGCTTCTGAAATGGTTAACACTAGATTTTCCTTAATAGCTTTAGATTGTAGGTAACTGAAACCGCACACAGGAATAACCACTTGGTTGTTTGCAAATATTGGGCTGAAATCAATCTTTATTATTTTAATACTATCAAGCACTGCTTATTCTCGTATATTGTATTTGATTTGATTGATGAAGAATGATGAAAACATTTAAGGTGTGAGATGGTTGTTTAGCATGTACCATGACCTGGTCTCAATCCTCAGCACAAAAACAAAATAATACATGGACATTATAGATGGACATTATGATGATGCAAGTCTGTGATCTAGGCTACTTGGGCATCTGATGTCAGAATATTGTGAATCCAAGCTCATGCTGAGTACAACCACTTTCCATCCTCCAAGTGAATGCATAGGAAAGTCAAACTAATGTCATCAAAGCTAAGGTTGTTCACTAAAGCCACAACTGGTTAGCCATCTTGTACTCAAAATGGAGAAATAAATTCCTTAGTCATTTGCATAAGTGCCTAGGGTTCTAATTTTTTTTTTAAATGGTATCTGCTAAATATGCTATTCAATCAACTTGAGAGCACGGTCTTACTCTGGTTGTGTGTCCTTCAAAGATCAAAGTTGCACTGCACCTGTGAGAAAAATTTCTACTGTGGCTGGCAACCTCCAAAGGAGGTTGTTCATCCCTATACATCTGTTCCAAATCTCAAAGCATGCCAAAGGGTATCAAAGTCCATGCCTTAAGTGGCAAGCTGGCCAGAATGCAGGAAAGGCACTGAGAACAGTTACCAGTGAGAAAGTATTCCAGTGTCAGCATTAAAGTCAGTAACTGATAATTTAACTGCAAGACCAGTTAACTCTATCTCCTTTCATAAGTCTGAATCTGCTTTATTTCCCATTCCTTGATGTATAAAAACACAGGAAGGGGCTGGAGAGATGGCTCAGAGGTTAAGAGCACTGACTTCTTCCAGAGATCCTGAGTTCAATTCCCAGCAACCACATGGTGGCTCCCAACCATCTGTAATGGGATCTGATGCCCTGAAATCTGGTGTCTCTGAAAACAACTACAATGTGCCCATAAATAAAATAAATAAATCTTTAACACACACACACACACACACACACACACACACACACACACACACACACAAAAGCTTGAACTTTCAAGTTCCTTCTCCTGGGTATGAGGGAGACTCTGTCTGTGTCTTAGCTTTCAGATTTAAAGACGTCTACAAGTTATACAGTTATACATGTAAGTCTATTTCCTATAAAACTTTATACTTTTTGTATCTCATTGAACTATAATATTTATATAGAACAGTCCAATTTTCACCTTTGGAAGTTTTCCCCCTTGCTCTAAGCATCATGTGTTTAAAAACCAAGTTAGCAAACAAACAAAAACCACTTTCTTTAAGATTCTGGTAAAATTACATTGGACTTGTCATGTTTATCATGCTGAATCTTCTTGCCAAAGTTCAGAATGGTGCTTAAGGAAGCCTGTGAAAACCATTCGTATTCTTGTCAGCGCTTTTGCGATTATTGTCAACCCAGTATTTGAACCAATAATCCTTCCTAAAGATCGGCAATGTCAGGGACTAGAGCTCTTTTAGGCCCTTCTGATTTTACTTCTGCAGACAGAAATACCAGCAGACATCGGCAGGGATAAGTCTCACTCTTACCTGGGTTTTTTTTCCTTATAACGTGCCTTGTATGTACATCTGCTTGTGTGCTTGCCTGTGTGTGTGAGTGATGTGTGTGTGTGTGTGTGTGTGTGTGTGTGTATTTTACAGGTATGTGTACATATGTAGAGGTCATAGGTACACCTTGGGTATTGTTCCTCTGGTGCCATCAGTCATGTATTATTTGTTTGTTTATATGTTTATTTATTTATTTATACTTTTAATTTATTGAGGAGAAAGGGTCTGCTTTTGTCCTGAAAAATCTCCATGTAATCACTGC